>NW_025049222.1:5000-19985 GCF_019279795.1 Protopterus annectens | reverse complement strand
TGGTGTGTGTGTGTGTGTGTGTGTGTGTGTGTGTGTGTGTGTGTGTGTGTGTGTGTGTGTGGTGTGTCTGCATTTACTATTTAGCGGTGTTGTACAGGTCTTACAATCTGTACCCTGTTTTCCCCTCACAGGTGGCGAGGAGGGGCTGGGCCACCTCAAGAGGGACTCTGATGTCACTGATACAGATAGTGACCATGAAGATAGGTGTGTTGAGGCACTGGAATGGTCATCAGGGGGCTGCAGCTGGGCCACCAATTGACAACCCACACATATCCACACCATCCACGCACACAGTCACACTGCCTCTACACACCTCTTCACCATTGGCCCTAGCTGAGGGACAGCCTACAGTTGGCATGGACCAGGACAGTGTGGTATCTATGGCACGTGTGTCAGGACACAGCAGCCATAGCCAGATATCTGGCATGGTATCACTTAGGCAGATGTGCAGGGCTGCTCGTAGGAGCACTGCTGGTCATCATGCACCTGGCAGATGTGCAACATATTACAAACACATGCATGTTCTAGACTGTCATGGAGGCACAGGCATGAATGAATGGTACACCAGGCAGGTCTAAGGGCACAGAGGGCTCATCACACCTCTGTAAATGACAGCATCCGTGACCTAGCAGGTGCTATCCATAATTACACTGAGATCATGGATAGACGTTGGGGTGAGACATTGTAACTCATCCAAAATGTCATGTCCATGCATCAGGACAGGGCAGGACAGTTGTGACAGCCGCGTGAATGTATGCCAGCAACATCAGCAGCTGAAGGTCACCGTGGACATCCAAACAGTCACAGCCGCTCCCATAGTGGCAATACCAGCCCCAGCACTGTGGGGGGGCTGCCCACAACCCATCAGAGCAGACCAAGTACATGCCAGTCCCAGGTGGGACCTGGATCCAGTGGATGTCTGTCAAACTCGGGGGACAGTACTCGGTCTGGCTCTGTACCTGATATTGCCTGTAGCACCCCTGCCAGGCACAGGTCCCATGTCTGTGGCTAGAGATGGTGAACTGCAAACCCTGCCAGGTACAGTCTGCAGCTGTCCCACAATTCCCTGTATAGGGCAGCCGCATGGAGGAACTGTGTGCATGCAGACACACACACATAAACAACAAACCTAGGGCAACCACATACCTGCACACACGACATCACCAGTGGCCCATAACAATACTCAGCCCCCTCACTCACACACACACACACACACACACACACACACACACACGTTGTCAATTGTATGGCTCAGCCTAGGCCTCTGGCAAACCAATAACACACCCTGTGCATATGGTGATACCTGTGCCACTGCATGACATCTGTAACATCGATGCAGGGACAGGCTAGGTTCTGATGCACAGGGTGACTGTACAACACTGTAGCAATGGAATGATGTGTAGCATGTTGTCAGCAGTAAAGTGAAATGCTAATATCTTGGAAGGTGTAGCTGTGCAGCCATGATGCATCATAGCATTATTTAACAATGTTGTATTGTTGTCACCAGTATCTGTTTAGGTTGTTTTGTGTTTGTCCATGTGCCACATGGCTGATGGGTGTAGTGTTGTTAGCAGGCCTTCTACAGTGGACACCAGTAAGTGTAGTGGGTGGTACACATGCCATGGCTAGGTACAACATACAGTGCCTTTGGTTAGGATGCAGTACAGGTACAGGACTGTACACATGGATGTATGTCCCCGTGCAGGTAACACATCTGTTGCACATGTAATCCCACCAAAGACAGGATAGGTACAACCACAAAGTGCTATATATGCAGTCTGCAATCTGGATGACATTGAACATGCTAACAGCAGGGTGTATGTCCCTCTCCCCATTCTACTATGATCCACACCTAAGTAACGTGTGTGCCATTCCGGTGGCATAGCCCTACCCTTAGGAGGGTGTGAGGTGCTCAACTACTGTGAATGGTGTAGACAACAACTAACAACCTGATTACATACACTGTACAGTATTACAGACAGCAATGTGGGGGCATAGATGCAACAGTAACTACAATTATGGCAATCATCTCCACAGCAGCTAAACCCAGTGAGTTATAGCAACCCCAATAGTGCTGCACAACTCAACAGTGTGGAGGAGGGCATTGACAGATTTATGACCTGTGAAGGACTGTAAGCCCATGGGATGGTGCCTGTGGTATGTTGATATATGCCAAGCAGTCCTGGTGGAAACATATCCTGTGAACGGAGTTAGATTCCATAATAACTGCACACATTCCTACAAGCGGGATGGTGTACAAAAGCCTGCTATGATCTACATAGGCATTGTGCACCTCCTAACTCTCATCTACACCTGTCATGATTGGGTTGAGGAGGTATACCAGTTTCAGGTTGTATTCTCTGCTTTTGACAAGTCCAACATTGGCGGGTCCCGTGTGTTGAGATAATCAGTGACATATGCCATGGGTTCATTGTTGGTATGTTCCACGTCCCTAAAGACCACGGTCATCAGGCTACTGGGTGGTAGTTCCCAGCTGACATGGTGGGTTTTTTGATGTCCTTGCCAACATTGGTAAAACTATTGTCAGGTGCAGGGCTATTGGATTGTATGAGGGATCCCAGCTACTTACTGCACCTGCCCAGGGGGTTCCCCCAAGCATGACATGTCACTTGACTGTATTGCATGATATGTTAGTAATGCCAGCCTTACATCCTACAGGTAGGATGGAGTACTGTTAACATGTACTGCCCTTGTTGTGTATGGTCCTGCTTATGGGATCTGCTAAGGTTGGTATTGTACTGCAGGCCAGACGTATTTGGCTGGAGGGGGGATACCTATCCATGCCATATGTATCTTGTTTGGGTCTCTCAAACCCATCATTGGTGCATGTGGACATATATGTTGTGGTTACATTCCCAGTTCCATCTACAGATGTATGTACATATATGCCTATATTGATATATATGTGTTCACCTTTGACAGGGGGACAATTTTCGAATGGCCCTTTCTGCAAACAGAAAGGACTAACCCATCATTTCTTACTGCACCACAGTTAAGAGAACTGCAGTTCTACAGGCACCTTCACTGACACTCGAACTTCAAGTTGGAATACATATCGTAATGGCAGAGGGCACCACCCCCTCTGGGGGGCTGGGCCCCACACAACACCCCTACTGTGATATATAAACTCCTAGTGTGCTCTAGAGTGGGGACAGGCAATTATTCCCATCTCCACTATAGTGGCATCAGCAACCAAATTGCCTAACATGCAATGAGCGAATGCATACTGACATTCGCACATTGCACATGCTATGCATGTATTGCAGGATTGTGCAAAGTTAAGAACATACTTTAGGCCTACCAGCTTCAGGACACATGGATTTCTCCCTTTGAAAGGTGAGCCATATATATGCTGACATATATGCATTCCTCGTGCTGTCTATATGTGGACATATGGATCTATACATATATATTGTTGGCTGTATGCATATCTATGTATATCTGTATGTATTGGCTTATATATATATATATATAAGATATGTCTATACTTATATCTGCATATATAGATATGTTATATCCATTCAGTGATGAATATATATACACACACAAATACATCTACATGGTGGAATACATTCCCTGTAGTGCTGTATACCTGGGCTGGATGATATGTATGTGGAAACATCATGATTATGCATATCTGCCATGGCTTAGTGGTAAATCACTTTGTGTTTGATGTGCAGGATCCTGGTTATGAGCCTTGAAGGACCTGTTTATTTTGTTGCTGGGCAGAACACACAAACCTGCTTACAACTGCTTTATGGTGCTTTAATCACTCTCTATCCAATGGCCTGTGTTCTGGTCAGCCACAAATTAAACAACTCTGGCAAGGTTCAAACTGAGGACCCTGCACACCCTAGATAAACCAATGTACCACTAAGCCATGACAGGTACACATATATTCAATGTTTCAGAAACATATCAGCCAGTCCTCTCATTCAACAGTGCAGAGAATGTATACCAACATCTAGATGTCGTGTGTAACTATAGTGCAACCTTAACAGATACAACATACCCATATATGTTAGATACACATGTATTTATATATATATATATATATATATATATATATATATATATATATATATATATATATATATATATATATTGCATTACAACGTCTATATACATATATATCCCTATCTATGCATATATACCTATATATCTGTTAGCAGATAAATGTATCTATATAGGTATATATGGCCATACATCTGTAGATAGCAATTGCAATGTCCACATGCACCATTAATGGGGTTGAGAGGCCCCACACACTATACGTCTTGGATGAATAGGCATCCCCCCACAGCCAAACACCTGCGCCCTGCAATACACTATCAAGTATAGTCTGCCTCCCACAGGGCATGTAATATGTGGAGGCCATCAGCATCCCCAGGATACAGATACACATACACATATATGCTGATACAGATATACATATATATGTATATATATAAATATCTATATATATATATATATGTATCTATATATGTATATATATAAATATCTATATATATGTATATATATATATATATATATATATATATATATATATATATATATATATATATCTATATCTATATATATATATCTATATATATATGTATATATATATATATATATATATATATATATATATATATATATATATATATATATATATATATATATATATATATATATATATATATATATATATATATATATGTATATGTAGATATATATATATATATATATATATATATATATATATATATATATATATATATATATATATGTGTGTGACTACACATACACATGCAGATATATGCACAGTCAGATACGTATGTAGGAGGTGCACACAATATGGAACAGCCAGTATGCCTACATTTAACACCTGAACAACTGGACACTGTATGCGCTAAACATACAAATGTCAATCATTGCCTGCAACATATACCCATAGAAAGGTCATAGTAAAGACAGCACAAACAGGTTCACAGAAATGAGACCCCTTTAATTGTGTACCATAACGGTCCTATATACCATATCATATAGCTGTTCAAATACTGACAACCATATACACGGAGTACTGCAACTGTGAAACAGTTACACTTATACAGAAGTCTGGAAAGGTTCACAACTGTTGCAGTCCAAGCCAAGCATTTCAGAATGTACAATAGTGCCGATAGACTGGGCCACAGGGTACCACACAATCAACATTATGTACTGCAGGTGTGTAGTTCAGCAGCCTTTATCTACACTATGTACAATTTCCGTAGGAGGTAAAGACATTTTGTCATCAAATGGTTTGTAACCAGAACATAACAAGGCATAATGCACAGAACAGTCTATATTGCAGGAGGCAGTAGGCTTGCAGTACCCAAAGTCATGTTAGTAGTTGCTATATAGGTGAAGTATGCAGTACTGTACATCTACATACCTTGTGGCAGCTCGCCCCTGATTCCCCCACATTTGCAACAGTCTAGGTCATTTATGGTGCTCCCCACCTGGACTCAGTAATACAAGACCATATACCACTGTTACATACACTGGCATCTGCAGTGCATAATGGCATACATGTGTTGTGTAGGTGACGATGGCCCCAGTCCAAGTGTATGTGTGGGGGATACAACAGCAGTGTACTAATGGCAGCAATGGCAGTGTGATATACTCACAGCCCACTATAGAACAGCCCCCAACAGCATGACAAATGTACAGAGCTTGGTATGTAGATGGGGGACAGAGGCTGGAACACAGGCATATATGTGGAACACTGTTGTCATACACTAAGCAAGGTGCTGGTATTACAGGATAGTCTGCAACATACCCTTAGTCAGGGAACTGAGGTTAGATATAGACATGGATGTAGCCATGTACCAGTAGCATGCAACACACACACTGTCAATGTCATGTCTGACACAGGGCTTGTGTGGTGGACGGACAACACACGATAGGCATACCTCTGCCCAGCAAGAGGTAGGCTCACAGTAGTGACCTATGCAGACAGATTGCATTCCAAGGTACACTAGTATGTACACACACACACACACACACACACACACACACACACACACACACACACACACACACACACACACACACACACACACACACACAATTCTATCCACAGTCTGTCTGTAGTTCCTGAACTTCCTGCAACTATGTGACTGCTCTGAGTGTACATGTTCTCCTGTAAGAGATATTGCTACCTGCAGCAGAGATATTGGCCACTATATATTGGACTTCGGACACACCTTGTACAGTCCAGAGGTATACACATATTTCCTTAATGCACCACATGTGTACCAGGCCTGACAATATGGATGTATACAGCCATGTAGATGGGTATAACACATAATGACTGGTATACATTTGGCACCATAGGTGTTGGATTCACACACTCCTGTCTGGCCTGACACATAAAGACTGATGGTACAGGGGTGCCATGGACACATACTACCCACTAGATATTGACATACATCTGTACAGCATCCCACTGGTCCATCTGACATACATGACATTTAAGGGAGACCCGGCAGCAGTATATCTGGCAAGTATCTGCACATGACATCCCACTGGTTAAATATACTAAGTGGCTAAGCATGTAACAATGCACTGTGCAGGTTACAGGCAGTCTGGTTCAACACTGGCCTACATCTTGTATGGGGGAATGCATATATAGCAGGCTCAACAGCCATGTCACAGCATAGAGTAAGATACACCTGTGTGACAGTGCATAACCACAACCAATGTGAACATCCCACAGCCACATATGGTAGGCTAGAATAATATTACAGTATATGGACTATCTGTTCTATACCATCCTCATATGTGCCAGTCACAGAATGTCCCTACATATACTGGGCTGCTACACAGTTTGGTCAGATGGCTGTCTGTGGTATGGGACATGTGTGTGTATGGCCCTACAAACATGTATGGCAAAATGGTACCATACAGTGGGGTAGCATGTAAAAATCTGATAGAAGGGGAGCTAGGACAATGACATCTACCACAGTCTGTACACAGGCTAAAGTACATATTAACAATACACACACTGCTGACATTCACCATCACTACACAGACCTCAGTACTGTACAAACATCCACATAATGTCCAACTTATGTCATGAAATATAACCCTTACTGTACATGACAAGTGTAGCAATCTGATATATCACTGGCTTGTTAGCAGATATGATGGCACTATTTATGGCGTACAGCACATATGCACCACTTCATGCACTCCATATATACAAACGTTGACAGTGGTGTGGCTGACAGAGGGCCAGTATAGACATGTTGCTGTGATAACCTTGTATATTTTCCATTGTGATGGTGTTTGTTGCAACATATGTCCTATGAGGGACATGAAGTCAGTAACTGTCATGGCCTTCACCATCTACAGACTGCAATCCTCACACTACCGTCTGCATACCACAGAGAGATACACTGTGGATAACACATAAAACCATAGGCACAACACTGCCCAGTCTGCAGATGACCCTGCAGATGGGGAGTCCTCATATACATGGAACTGACATGGTAGGTATTACTACAAGTATCCAGACAAACACTATTAAACCAAAATTACTGCAAATGCAGTATAGCAGCACTTACAGTCTGTAGTCAGGTCAGGCACATCCCCCTCCTGTTTGTTGCACTCTTTCCACAGTGTATGTTGTTGGAGGTAAATCCCCAATCCATCTCAGATGCTGTTTGCCAAACAACAGATCTAATTCCTGCTCATAGTGACTGAAAAGGCCCAGCACCACCATGATGTTCCTAGGTATTGGAATGTGTTTCCATGAAATTGGCTTTGGGATTGTTACCACAGCTGTTCCACATGCAATCAGCTAGGGGAGGGCTGCAATTCATGCAGAGGCCATCAGCTGATCATGAGCATCGCATAAAATACAGATGCTGCTGCCTAAGCAAGGCAGGTGTGGGTCTCCACATCCACCAGAGAGGGAGCGGGGAGGCAGACAGAGGCAAATACATGTCAGGGAAGGGTGGGAGTGTAAAACTGAAGCATGTTTGTGTCACACACCTGCCAGCACATGGTATCAACCCCCCAACAACTATGTAGTGCTATCACTCTTCGATGCAGTTATTGGATGCACCACATGGGTTACCTGATGTGGAGCACTCAGAACATAAATGTGAGAGTGAGTGAAATTTGCAACAGGGATACAGTAGATATACGGCAGGTGTTGTACACGTGTCTGTCTGCCTGAACAGGTGCCAGCGTCAACACAGGCACACTCACACAGGGACGCACACACATTGACACACTTGGCTGGCCAGGAGTGCAACTCATCACTAGTGGGATTGCCACAACACATCAATGTGCAGGTATCACATGCACCACACGGGTCATACGGAGGCCGTATGGGCAAAGAGTATGAGGAGATGTCAGACATCAGACACCATGCTTCAGTATGCTCTGGGGGGTTGGAGTGAGTGTGGATGTGGACATACGCACCATACAACACACACACACACACACAAACACACAGGGTGCACGTTTTGACATGCATGGGTGCATGTCTACATGGGTATGTGGTGGTCAATTGTGCCAGCAGGCTGTACAAGGGTAGACGATGGGTATACCTTGGCATCAGGCCATATGACAATGGTCTGCATTGTGGCTCAGGCCTGTAGTTACTGCATTTGCCCACACAGGTGGGTAATGCATCCCCCATCCAGTCACCTGGGTGACTTTTGTGTGTGGCCAATGCTGTACACCACATGCCATGTATGTGTTCCTTAGTCCATGACATGGATGGTGTCTGGGATGTGCACACCTCCAACATGCATGTACAGTGACATGTGGAACTATACCTGGGGTGTCTGGCCCATGTTGTAAACACAGATTATCATCGGATGTGCCAGTCTTGCTCACCTGTGGCAGGAACTGATACTGGGCAGCAGGTTTACCCTTCACCTACATTGATGGCATGCCAACAGCATTCCCTGATGTCAGTGTCATTTGCCCTTACAGGACATGTTGTCAGGCATGGTATGTCCATTGTGAGTCACATGTGAAGGCACCACAGGTGGTGCAGGTGTCCATTGGGGAACATTTTAGAGGTGCACTGTCTGCATGTATGTGCATATTGGACAGATGGGCAGGGTGACATGTCATATGTAGCCCACTGCTATCACTGCATAGCTACTATCAGTGGCCAATATGCAGTGTACTACCCACATATTGGCTGCTGCCTAGGTATGTGTGTTCATATGACACATGGGTTGAGTGTGTGCTCTGGGTAATAGTGGGGTTGCTAACTTGGATTGTCTGACCTTGATGTCACATGTATGGGTATGGCTTTACACCCCAGCCTCCCAGCTAATTTACATCTGTTATCCCTGTATGGTTGGCATTATGATATATAGTAGGACTACCATAAAAGAAATTAGCAAAGCCCCTCCACAATTGACACACACTCACCTCAGGACACGAGTTACAAACACACACCTGTCCTGTCTGGGAGTAGAACCCCTACCTAATTATTTTATTACACTATAGCACTAAACAGTTACAGTATGCATCACAGACATTACTGAAGTACTACTTACCCAAAGGTTTATTTCACAGTGAATGACATTGTCAGGATTACCAAAGTAGGGCATTTCAATTGTACTGCAAGTGACTAACCTAAAATGAATTGCTCCCTACACAGACAGTGAGACACACACAAAACATTCGCAACTGACATGTGTGGGTATAGAACCACTGATCGATGTCTTTACCATTCTACAGCATGGAGCTCTTATGAGATGCACCACAGGGGTTGCTAGAGACATTCTTCCCCAAAGGTGTATTTCATATTGAATGACATCAGCAGGTTTACCAAAGTAGGGCATTTCAACTGTATTGCAAGTGACTAGCCTAAAATGCATTGCTCCCTACACAGACAGTGAGACACACACAAAACATCCACTACTGACATGTGTGGTTATAGAACCCCTGATCAAGGTCTATATCATATGACAGCATGGAACTGCTACAGGACACACCACAGGGATTACTAAAGAACTTTCTCCCCAAAATTTTACTTCACAATGAATGACATAAGCAGGATTGGCAATGTAGGGCATTTGAAATGTACTGCGAGTAAGTAGCCTATGATGCATTGCTCCATACACAGGCATTACAACACACACAAAACATCCAAAACTGCCATGGGTGGAGATGGAACCCTACCACAGTTCTAAATCACACTACAGCAGTACGCAGTCACAGGACGCCCTATAGAGATTACTGGGCTACGACTTTCCCACAGGTGTATTTCTAGGTGTGTGACATAAGCAGCCTTGCCAAAGTCGAGTATGTGTATTGGATGGGGTGTAAGTGGCCTAAAAAGCTTTGCTCTCTACTCAGTCAGACACATACACACACCAACCCACACAGTTGCCACGTTTGGGGTTTGAACATCTATCTCATTACTTAATCACACGATAGCAGTATGCAGTTACAAGATGCACAACAGAGATTACTGGGCTATGATTTCCCCAGAGGTGTATTTCTAGATGAGTGACATAAGCAGCCTTGTCAAAGTTGAGTATGTGTATTGTACGTGGCCTAAAAAGCATTGCTCTCTACTCAGTCAGACACACACAGTTGCCAGGTCTGGGATTAGAACACCTACCTCACTACTTTACCACATGACAGCAGTATGCAGCTATAAGACACACTACAGAGAGTACTAGGCTATGATTTCCCCCAGAGATGTATTTCTAGGTGAGTGACATCAGCAGCCTTGTTAAAGTCGAGTATGTGTATTGTACGAGGTGTGAGTGGCCTAAAAATCATTGCTCTCTACGCCGTCAGACACAGACACACAGTTGCCAGGTCTGGGGTTAGAGCATCTACCTAACTACTTTATCACACAACAGCAGTATGCAGTTACAAGATGCGCTATGGAGAGTACTAAGCTATGACTTCCCCAGAGATGTATTTCTAGGTGCGTAACATCTGCAGCCTTGCCAATGTTGTGTATATGAACTGTACTGATTGTGAGTAGCCTAGAAAGCATTTCTCTCTACACAGGCAGAGACAGAGACACACACACATACACAAACTCACACAGTTGCCAAATCTGGGGTTAGGACTACTAGTTTATCACTACAGCAGTACACAGTTATGGGATGTGCCATGGGGATTACTGAGCTACAGCTCCCCCAAAGGTGTATTTCACATTGGATGACCTCAGCAGGCTTGTAATGATACTGCTATGGGGAGGGTGGTGTGTGCATGGGCCGTAACCCATTCATGTAGAGGTTGACATGCCACAATCGGGCACACACAGGGTCATATACCACAGGTATGTGTATACAGCTACTAGGTGACAACTTTCTTGTACAGTCATGTTGCACAGCTGGCACGTGCAACACACCATCATGTTGACAGATACTAGTGGCTAGTATCTGCAGTGAGTGACACCTGCACCTCATGTGTTTGGGGCTCTTTGGCTGTGTGCTGGGTGGGACAGGCCCAGATGGCTCCTTGTCATGGTCACCTTCTTCAACACATCTATGTTCATCTACCTTTGGCTTATTATAGTGTGTTTTCCTTACATATATGTCTGTATTCCACTCCACTGTGTGTGCAAGGCAGGAGTGGTGCATACTGACATGTGTCTGCACTGAGAACTGCAACTGCCAGATATGCCTGGTCCACTATTGTTTGCTAACATGGCCTTCTTGTGTTTAAGTGTGTGGCATGCCCAGTATGGCCATCTATATTGCATGTGTGGAGCGAGTCCAGGTGGTTTGTACTGCGGTGCTGACCTTTGTGTTGTACACCGACAGGTAGCATGCTGTGCCTGCACGGTATACATCAGTCATTTGGCATTGACTGTTGCTACATTTCTGCTTAGCCGGGGGGGGAGACACCAAACTGTTTCTACATTTTTACACAGGGGTGGGAGGGCACACCTGACTGTTACTATAAGTGTACATAGGATGGTGGGGCACACCTTACACTTTTACACAGTTGCTAGGACTGTACTGGTATGTCAGGTACACCATTTCAGTCTGTAGTCTTACCTATCGTGCTGGCTAGAGGCATACTAGTGTACTACAGATCGTAGCTTTCACTGCCTACATATTAGTTTCTGACTTCCTAGTCTTCACAACTGAAATCCAACTGGCTGGCCTGCTGTACTCTGTCTGTGTAGGGCTGGGGTAGGGGTTACCCATGGGGCTCATTCAGAGGCCATAGTACAGCATTTGTTTGTGTTTGTCTACACCTATCCTGCTGGCTGTGACTGTTGTTGGGTACGTGCACTCTGCCCCCGACTGGCATGTGTGAGTCACTTACCTTGTGGGTGTCCCAGTATTGAGGGTGGTGATGCAGGGCTGCCTATGTTGGATGCATATAGTATACTCCCTACACATGATTGAGCACAGGTAGTGTCATGTTTGGCATCCCTTTTACTGTATGTGCGAGTCGGAGAGAGGTGTCACTCCCTGGGTCTCTACTGTGTCAGTGCATGTGCTATGCATTGCCTCTTTGCCAAGGCCAGGGCATACTGGGCACGCCTCCTGCCTACTGGGGCAGGCTCAGGTTGTTCTTCCTCTGAGTCACTCTGCACCTGTGCAGGCCTTGGCACTGGTGGGGGGCTGTGTGGCCCTGCCCCATGCTGTTCCTGCTGCAGCTGTTTCCGCAGGATCATACTGTGTAGCATGGCACATACAAGGACAATTTGGGTACATGTAGTTGGTGAGTACTGCAAGGCTCCACCGGATATGTCCAGGCACTGGAACCATGACATGAGCCTTCCAAACACATGCTCTATTAAGATTCATGTTTGTGCATGTGCATCATTATGGAGTTCTTGTTTGGGTGTGTGCATTTCTTATGGGTGTTATCAGCCATGGCTCCAGTGCATATCCAGCATCCCCCACTAGGTGACCATGTGGGATGTCCCATTTGGCAAATGTCTGGTGCAGCTGCGTCAGATGCCAGATGTGGGAATCATGGTAGCTTCCAGGGCAGCCAGCATACACATTCATTATTATGCCCTGGGCATCGCACATGACCTGGCAGTTGATGGAGGGGAAGCCCTTGCGGTTGATGTAGACCCTACCCTACTCACCTGGTGGTGCTTTAATGCATATGTGTGTGTAGTCTATTGCAACCACTACCTCAGGGTATTCTGCAATTTGGTGGAAGAGATGCATATTGCTGGCCAACGCCTTTCGGGTTATGGAAAAATATATATGCTCAGCGACATGTGCTGACATAGCATCCAGGAACTGGTGGAGTACCCTGGATGATGATGCCTGTGAAATCCCCATCATATCCCCAGATGGCCTTTGGAAGGTACCTGTATCTAGTATTCTTAGGCCTACACATACCTTGGTATCCACTGTGATGGTTTCCCCTCTGTTAGTTCTGTATGTGAGGCGTGGCCGACACAGCTCAACAATTTGCTGTAGGAGGTCCCTGTCCACCCTATAGCACTCCACTATCTCCAGCTCATGTAGCCCTTGGTAGGTTACCCTGGGTCTGTACACTCTTCTCCTTCTCCTCACTGTGGGTTGCTCAGCAGCATTCACATCCTCACCACCCTCATCATCTTGCACATGCTGGATTATGATAGCAAAAGCAGCCCTTAACATTTTTTCTCTTGCTTTTGTTTTGTAAAATTTCACCGTCTGTATACAGTGGTGCAGAGATTTTGGGAAAAACAAGGAGGAAATGTGTTTGCATAGTTTATAGTGTTGTGCTGGGCTGGGCTGGTCTGCTGCCTGTGTAACTAGCTGATTCTGATACATGTCACCTGTCAGCTAAGCTAGTTCTCCTTGATTACCTTCCTACTGCTGTTTTCCCTTCCCATTGCCTCCCTGTTTAAGTCAGTTTGCGAGACGCACAAACGGAATGCTCATATGTGCACAGAGCTGCTTTTTCCTGGTCTAACTTCCTTTTTCTTCCTGTAAAACCTGGTGTGCGGCATGCACACCCACTTACACTTTGTAAAGTGTGCTAGGTAGGTTTAGACACACCCCTAGCTTAGCTGTGCTAAGCTAGGAGCAATCCCAGACCACAGGTCTCCAATCCGTTTACAGTATGCCTGACATTCCCCATGATGTCACCTATATCCTAGTCTTGAACCCAGCTATTCATACTCTTACACTCTTGGGACCTGCCTCACTCCCTGGGAAAATCTGGGATTCACTAACCTTTCCCTCATTTGTATAGGATTGCCTGTTAATGCATAGTTACATGTCCCACACTGAGCCTCCCCCCTTAGCAACCACTACTTACTGGCCAGGTTGTCTTTTGCCTGCCATTGTCTTGCATGGCAGAATACTGATTTTTGTTAGAATGCTCATTTTCAGTTTATTTTCTCCTCGATCCCATTTACACACTGCTGCCCTATGCTTAAACAGCCGAGATCAGCGAAAAAAAAATAAAAGTTGTTTTATTTATTTTTTTAAATAGTTTGCAATGCCAATGTCCTTTAACTTGGCTATTGGCATGCTTCCTCAATAATATGCAGCCTTTATTTGGAGCTGTCATAGCTCCATTTTGGAATTTGCAGAACTGTACTCAGTTACTAACCGAGTACATTTCTGCAGATAGCACTAGTCTTGCATGGACTATTGCAAGCTTCCTGGATTGCAAAATCACCTCATTTGCGTGGATTTCTCCTGCAAATGAGGTGATTTGCATACCAGGGCTTAGTCCATGCAGGATTAGTGCTGGAGCTCTTGTGCATGCCCCTGCAGGCTGTTCCTGGATCGCACGGCAGACATATTGCCTGCGTGGACTCCTGCACTCATCTTGCACTCCGTGCAAGCTTTTGAGAATCTGGGGGAAGATCTACCACCCATAGTTCAAATGAGTAACCGATGTGACAACAATATGCTATAGGTTACCCCTTTCTGTTCTGAATTTAAAATGTGGTAATCAACATTTTGTGGTTTGAAAATCCAACATGATTCTTAACTTATTTTACCAGTTCTCTTTAGCATATAT
>NW_025049222.1:0-2500 GCF_019279795.1 Protopterus annectens | reverse complement strand
CTCCATTTTCATGCATATATTTATCAGTATTTGCATGTCTGTGTTTATATTTATTTGCATTTGCATGTGTATGCCCGCACACACACAGAGTGAACTTTAGTTTATTGACTAAGGCTACCACAAATTAATATATTCCTCTTTCTACATAGTGGTGACAATATTGCCACCACATAAATTGCATCTAATAATCTGCAAAACTGTAAATCTAAAAAAAAAAATGTAAATCACCCTTCTTTCTTACAGGTTTATGCAATGCACCTTCTAATACCAGAAGCATGCTGAGATATCCTTTCCTTAAGCTTTCTATTAGTTTTTATGACATAAAATACAGTAATATATATATATATATATATATATATATATATATATATATATATATAACATTTCTGCTTGATCTACTGTTCTTTCTGTAGATTCTTAGAGGAATAGAGGAGAGAAATATAAATGGATCTACAACTTTAAGGCGGACATCTATCCTGGTCTAAATGAGAGTGTTTCAATTAAGCCAATATTAAAATGCAGACATGTTGGATATTATTTTATTGTTTTTTTAGTCGTGTGATTGTTATTTGAATTTTGATATAAATATATAATTTTTTTACTTTGTTACTACTGCCTTAAGAAGCATATTCTGTGTGAAAGCCTGAAACTTGCATTTTAATAAAGCTGAATGGAGTTGCCAGAGACAGCAATTTGTTTTGTTTCATACGTAATGAAGATAAAAGATTTTGTCAGGAAATGTGTGAGCAGTTAGGATTACAGCATGCCCATTTTTATATAACTGAGGAATTTAGGTTTAGGAAGGGATTTGAAATTTTAGGGTCAGGGATTGAGGACTCAGATTAGAAACTGAGTGTGAGTTTTAAGTATTAAAGTTAGGGCTGTGGTAGTGCTGTATAGTTTCACCAGGTCAGGTGTTAGAAGGGCGAAGCAGTTTTAGGACCTTGGAGTAGTCATCAGAGTTTCAGCACTTCATATTTTGAATAAATGGCAGTGAGAAAGTGCATGTCCCAAACTACTAGAATGTGAACACATGTAGTTGACCCAAAAAAACAGCAACTTCACTAGACAGGAAAAATCCCCAAGAAACAATCATCCACCTCATTATATCCACTAGAAACAACTCTGGCTGACTGACTTATAAAATATGACATTAATGACAGAACTGGAGCCTTTCTAAGTAAAAAAAGTAACTAAAACATATTTAAATTATGAAATGAGCAAATCCTAAGACTAATCTTACTACACTACTCAGATATAGATGTAGAAAAATATTACAACAACAACAAAAAAGAGAGAGAAAGAATGAAAGAAAACATTCAGGAGAACACTACTCAAGAGACACTTCATTTATTAAAGAAAAAAGACAGCATAGTCTTTTAAATTTGATGGGTATCACTGTTGTCACAAGTATTGCTGGCCTGATTTGTGAAGTAATTACAATAGCTTGTACTGTGTATTGTAAATTTTTGTAACTTTGGCAGTCTTCCTGTTGTTTGTATTTTAATTTAAATAGGATATAGCTATTTATTTGTTTGTTATATTAGTTTGTATTCATGGAGTTTGTCTATTGTTTGTACAATATTTTTATTTGTTATTGTGTATCTAATATTTCTCTGTTGTAGTCTGCGGGGCTTGTTTTTCATTCAAGTCAAAGGGACAATTTTCTAGTTATTGTTCATAGGTTCTTAGGTGTGTAGTAGGCTAATGGCCCATAGAAGTGCCCTGACATTGTGCCGCCCGTCGTTAGTTCCCAGTGCCTCTATCAAGTAGAGCCACTGGAGTGATCCCTGGGATGAACTTTCTATTTTCCATCCAGTCATTAAGATTTCTGTTGAGGAAGGCTAGTAAGGTGCTCTGCTTGACATGTATGGGATGTCTATTCCAGAGCATGGGTAGTCTCTGGGTTATGAACCTGTCCCTCCAGCATGTTCTGTTGATTGTGGTAATGAGATTGAGGTCTCTGGAGTGTGTGGTACAGAGAGACTGGGATTACTTTAGATGTAACATTTCTAACAGAGCTGGGTCAGACATGGTTTTGTAAGTCAAGCAGAGATCGTCTCTTAGTAGACGATATGAGACAGAGAATAGCTGAAGTATTTTGAGTCTGTCCATGTAGGATATATGTTTAAGGCCTAAGATCCTCTTCGTGAGGTACTTTTGTGGCCTCTCCAGCTGTTGCAGGTGTTTAATGAGGTACATGCCAAATGGGGCATTATACTCTATGATTGGTCTAATGAGGGAAGAGTAGAGAGAAATGATGACCTCTTTCTTTATGGATGCAAAACCATTGGTCGTCGAAGGAGAAGTTGCTGTCAACCTGCGTCCCCAGATTTCCTATAATGCCTTCAGTGTTCAGTGGGCTCCCATCAATGTAGTAATTACTGGGAACTGAATTTTCCCCAAAGGGGATAATGATGCATTTTTTTGGCATTAAGCTTAAGGCCATGGTTTCAACATCAGTCATTGGTCTCAGTGAGGCCTTTCTGTAGGATAGCTG
>NW_025049221.1:0-17633 GCF_019279795.1 Protopterus annectens | reverse complement strand
TTCCCACTGGGTTTTTTCCCTGGTTCTGCCAACTTTTAAGTTTTTCCCCCTCTTTTTATAAACAAGACTTTTTATTAGGGTTTTCCTGTCTTTTAAAAAATTTTGCAGGTTTTACCCTTCAGAGTGCTTCTCCTCTATAGACCAACAGCCATCATATGGTCTGTCATATAAGGAAGTAGAGCCACCGGTGCAATCTTTACTTCTTTCTAGTCATGGTTTGTGAGCACAGCAAAGTATGCTTCTCAGTACAGTTGGCTTAGACTACCAGAGTAGAAGTTATGTACCACACTGAGGAAAAATACTGTTCTCCCCAACTTTTTCTATACGCTTATTACTTGTGGGATGGGGTTTACAGGCATCAGAGGGTAATGCATATTAAGAGCATACCAAGATAATTGCATTATTGCTGTTAATCAAATTCCGCACAAGGATTTCCATAATCACTCTGTCTGGGGATGGGGCAAAATGTCTCCTCTTATCTCCACTGCACCTTATTCAATAAGATCATAGGAGGTAACTAGGCTAATGGCCCTGGGGCCCTTACAAGCTTATCCAAGAGTTTATCCCCCCAAAAAAGTCAGCACCTGTCACCCCTGTCTATAACGGACAAAGGTGGAACCCCTGGGACAAATTTGTAGTTTGCCATCTACTGAAAGGTTGTGCTTGAAGAGGGTCAGTGAGGTATTCTGATGTATATGGGAAGTCTATTACAAAGATGAGGCAGCCTCTGGGAGACAAACCTGTTTCTGCAGCAGGTTTTGTTGATGTCACATATTAGATTTAGGCCTTTCAAGCAGAAACTCTAACACTACATTTATTTATTTATTATTTATTTATTTGCAGTTGGTTTACCAGGATAGTCCATTGGGCCAAAATGAACCCATTTTCAATGGAGTCCTGGGGAGGAAAGCTCCAGAAATAAGGTTACATAGTTTTTGGATATGTATTACAATATTTACAAAATTACATAGTTAAGCATTATACTGGTGATCAACATTTCAGATGGTACATACTATAGAAGCAATTCATATTATAGTATTTACAAAATTACATAGTAAGAGTATAACATTTAGGTAGAATTACTGATGAAACTGATTAGGAGATGGAAACATTTCAGTGGAGATACTGAGAGCCATTTTGAGTAAAGAAGTTAGCTAAAGGATACAGAGTAATACTATAGGAGAGGCAGAAACAAGGAAATTGTAGGTAAGGAGGAGGAAGGAGGTAAAGGCAGATTTGAGTTCTTGTTGGTATGTAGGAGGAAAGAGGTAAAGGCAGTCTTGATTTATGAAGGGTGGGTGCAAGAGCATTCCCACTGGGTTAGTAGATGCGAGTAAAGGGATTTTTTGAATGTAAAATGGTTGAAGGTGGTACGAATAGCTGGAGGTAGGGAGTTCGAGAGACGAGCTAGACTACAGGATAGGAGATTTTTACCTGGGGGTCATATTGGTTTGTATAATTCAATTAGGTTTTGGGTATTAGTTCTGAGTACTCTATTGGGCATGTGCATTTTAAAGGCAGAGGAGAGAGATGGACAAAGGAAGGGTTTGAAAATGAGCTTATGAGCAAGAGTAAGTTGAGAATAGATGAGTTGGTTGGGTAGTTCTAGCCATTCTAGTTTGTGGAGAGAAGAACAATGGTGAGTAGATGCTTTATGACTAGTGGCAAATTTGGCTATTTTATTGTAGCATGAGGAAAGTTGTGTTTTGAGGGAAGTCAGGAGTGGGGCTCCATAAAGAAGAGAGGGAATCAGGAATGTGGAAGAGAGTGATTTTAGTAGAGGGTGTAAGGAAACTATTTTGTCGTTAGAGCATGCCTAGTTTTTGATGAGTTTTGTTGATGTTAAGTTGTATGTGGGAGTTGAATTTAAGTTGACTATCAATTTGAACCCCAAGTAACTTAGCCTCTGGCACAAATTCCAAGGTTGTGTTGTTACTAGTGATTAAAAAAGAGTTTGGATTGATAGAGATGTGTTTAGAGGGTGTAAATACCATTAATTTGGTTTTAGAAGCATTAATATAAAGAGGTAGAAAGACTTGTCTGGAACTATTATGGTGTTGGCCAGGTCTTCAGCAGACACCATGCTAAAGTGCAAGGCAAATGAGAAGCACCATTAAAAGGAAGGAATACTGTGAGGTCCAAAAAGGCCTGAAAGACCCCCTTAGTCACAAGGTGGTTGGATCTGATGATGCACTTTGGTTAAAACCAGAGTTTGAGATGGGGGGGGGGGGGCTACAAAACCTGTAGCACTACTGAAAGACAATCCTGTCTCAATTGAAGGACACGTCTGGGAAAGAAGTCCCTGAAATATAAAATACTCAAATGTCACTTTTGCTCTCAAACTGGCAAGCACATTAGTAAGTGAGGCTAGGATGCTGGAGATATATCATGCAGGTTGGCAGCCAATGGGTCCAGTCATTAGGAGACACACCTAGCTGAGGACAGTGGCCCACACCAGATCATACTGAATGCACCACTAGAATAAGATCAGTTAATTTGGACTCCATGTAAAGTATTTGATTTAGACCAGGAAGAACATTTCTGTGAAACTCACTTCCCTGCACCTAGAGTACACAGACAACCCCACCAAAACCTGGCTTTTCCATCAGATGCAGGATGAGTAAAAAGCCAAAGGGAAATAAAGACCATTATAAGAAATGGAAATTAGAAAGGGAAATCTTGGGGCTCCCAGGACAAAAACCTCAGCTACAGAAGAGTCACGAGTCACTCTTGCTCCTTCCTCCTCAGACTCACCAAATCACACCTCATCCTGTCCTCCCTCTGAACCAATATCTTCTATCAACAACAAAAAAATAGGGATCAAACTAGCAGTCATTGTAGAAGAGTAGCTGTAGAGACAATCTTAGCTCAAGGATACTGAATTATGCTCCTAAGAATTCCAGAGCTGTCAGGCATCCGACCAATTCCCAAGGAACAAAAATACTTGGCTCAGCCTGTTACAAGATCTATTGCTGCAGGTTGCCATAGTTACAGTACCAAACACCATGGCACAGGCTTCTATGCAAGACTGAAAAGAGAACAATGGCCAGTTGAGGCCAATTGTAGACCTGTTGAGATTAAGCTTGCAAGTTCTGCTTCTCCACTTTCCTCTAGGTTTTATGGTTTACCCTGGATATGAAAGAGGTTTCACCCTCACACATGCACAGCCATGGAAAATGTGTGTTTAAAAAAATCAAAGCAGGGGAGTTCCATTTTAGTTCACTTCTTGGCCCTTAGTGAAGTAAATACTGTGGGAAGAAATAGCCAGGGAATTGTTATGGCTAGGCTTGTACAGGCCCTAGGGCCGATAGGGGTTCATAGGTTGGTACTAGGCTGAGTACTGTAGATAACCAAAGTGCCTGTCTACAGGACCAAAAGCATCCACACTTACCCATATACGATTGGCTGCGTGATTAGGGAACTAATCCTTGAGAAAATTATGGCTGCCAAAATTCAGCCTGGCTTGCATCAAATCAAGGACTCCCTTAACCTGACAAAGCTGAACATTCTAACCACAAGAGAAGTTATTTTCTGGAAAGCTGCAAGTCCCAATTCCTGAGTAATTTCTTCACTATTGTATCACAGCTAAACAAGATAACTGCAAAGGAGTTTCTCATGACATTGGGGTATATGGCCTCCTCAGTTCCAAGGTCCCTCAACAAAAATTAGAAGTTATGTACTCACCATAACGTTCCATCTGAGTAGGTGTATTCATTTGTCTGCAACCTGTGGGTTATGGATCCGATATCGGATCCGAACCGGCATGGTTTTCCAGCTATGGATCCAAGCTCTCAGCTCCTCCCCTCACCCATAATGCCCTGCTCTACCCTCATGACCTCAGATCGAGTTTGCCAACAGCAAAAACACCCTGAAAAGGGTAACAGATAATATGCAGGAAACTGAAAGGCCAGGGGGATAGGAGGGTGGGATGGTTGCAGACAAATGAATACACCTACTCAGATGGAACGTTATGGTGAGTACATAACTTCTAAATCTGAAGTAGGAGATTCATTTGTCTGCAACCTGTGGGACAGAGTCCCCAGCTACCTGAATCTTAGGCGCCATCATGGAAGGATATTCGGAGCACCCGAGCCAAATGATGCTCTACCCTAGATGCAAGATCCAACTTATAGTGGGAAATAAAAGTATGAGATGAAGCCCACGTGGCTGCTGCACAAATATCATCTAGAGGAATCCTAGCCTTGAAGGCTGCCGAGGTAGATACTGACCGGGATGAATGGGCATGTACACCCTCCGGTGCGGGCCTTCCTGAAGCTTGATAAGCCAATAAGATGCACTGTGAAATCCAGCGAGACAGAGAAACTTTAGAAATTGGCTTGCCCAAATTAAATTTAGCAAAGGAAATAAACAACTGGTCGGATTGCCTATGACCAGCATTTCTGTTTAGATAAAATCTAAAGTTGCCTGTGGACATCTAATGAGTGAAGCTTGTATTCACCTTTGTTTTCATATTTAGGGAAGAAAACAGGGAGGTTAATGGACTGATTAATGTTTGCTTCAGAAGCAACTTTAGGAAGAAAGGACGGGTTGGTCCTGAGGTAAACACGGTCCGGATGAAATACCAAGTAAGGAGGTTTAGCTGATAATGCTTGAAGCTCTGAAACTCTCTTGGTCGATGTAATGGCTACCAAAAAGGCTGTCTTGTAAGACTAGAATTTGAGGTCTACTGTCGCCGCTGGTTGAAGGGCGGTCAAGGCCTGGAGAACCAAAGAGAGGTCCCAAGGAGGAACCGCTTGTTTTACAGGGGCCTGAGAAGAAAAGTACCTTTAAGGAAAATTTTACACAACTTGGCTGACATAAGAGGATTAGAGTCATGTCCAATGTGATAATGAGAAATTGCCGCCAGTTGTACTTTGACTGTGGAACTGCTGGCACCATCGTTAAAAAGAGTGGTTAGAAAGTCAAGCACTAAGGGAGAGGAACCGTGAAGGATTCAGGCCTTGCCGCTCTGCCCACAAAGAAAACCGTTTCCACTTGCTGCGGTAGACTTTCCTAGTGGACGGTTTATGAGCTGCCACCAGTATTGCCTTAACAGGTGACGAAATACCGGGAGTCCTGATCAGGAGTGGAACTGGAGCAGCCAAGCGGTCAGCTTCAGGTTGTCCAGGTTCGGAGGAGGTATGCAAGATGGATGGGATATCAGATCCGGAATGGGATCTAGAATCCAAGGAGGATTCACCGAGTGAGACCTTAGAAGGGAACCAGATCTGTCGAGGCCAAAACGGAGCAATGAGAATCATTCTGCAACCCACCCGAGAGGCTTTCTGAAGAACTTGGAGCATCAGAGGCAAGGGTGGATAAGCGTAAAGACCGGGTGGCCAAGCATGCACCAGAGCGTCTCTTGGAGAACCTCCTGGAGGGGGTATCAGAGCGAAAAACTGTCGCACTTGGTGTTTGAGGGAGAGGCATGAAGGAGTTCCCCACCGTGCGAATATGCGTTCCGCTACTTGAAAATTGAGAGACCACTCGTAAGGGGTCAGAATGGTGCGACTGAGCTTGTCCGCCAGGATGTTGGACCGACCCGGAATGTGCGTTGCTATTAGAAAGCGGTTGGTGGAGATTGCCCATTCCCAAACTCTCATGGCTTCTCGACAAAGGGGGTAAGACCTTGTTCCCCCTTGCTTGTTGATGTACCAGACCACAGACATGTTGTCCGATTGAATCGCAATTGTTCCCAAGGAAGAAAGTCCTGAAGTGCTAGCAACGCTTAAGAGCACTGCTCTCATCTCTAGAACGTTGATATGCAGTAAGGTCTCTGTATCGCTCCACGTGCCTTGGGGTCCGGCCATAAAATGCCCCCCACCCGAGGCGGGAGGCGTCCGTGGTCACTGTGGCGAGGGGGGGAGAAGCACAAAATGGGCGGCCTCCGTGGAGATCTGGAGAGTGAAGCCACCACAGGAGGGACCGCTTGCAAGCCTTGCTGATCGCAATGGGATGATGCATAGGGAGAGCAAGGTATGACCACTGTACTAAGAGAGTCCACTGGAGGATGCACATATTGAGCCTGGCAAGAGGGAGAAGTGCTATAGCATATTGAGCCTGGCAAGAGGGAGAAGTGCTATAGCAGACGCCATGGACCCTAGAGCCCTCAGGACCAACTCCGCCGGAACAGAACTTGAGTGGAGAATGGCCCGCACCTGGAGCTGCAGATTTTGAACTCTGTCCGCAGTGAGGAAGGCTCGTAAACTCCTTGTGTCTAGCCTGGCCCCTATAAAATCTAAGAGCTGTGTGGGCGCCAGGTTGGATTTCTTTGTATTTATTGTAATGCCCAGAAAGGGAGCAAGATGGAGAAAGGAGTCTCGCCAATAATAGTAGATGCCTTGTTGGGGCGGTAAGAAGCCAGTCGTCCAGGTAGGGAAAGACCTGCACCCCTGAAGCCTCAGGTGGGCCGCTACCACTGCTAATACTTTGGTGAACACCCTGGGGGCTGTGGTGAGACCAAAGGGAAGGACCCGGAACTGGTAGTGACTGGCTCCAAGCCGGAAGCGGAGGAACCTCCTGGAGCGCCTGTCCATCAGGATGTGGTAGTACGCATCTTTGAGGTCTATAGAGCACATCCAGTGATTTTCTCCCAGAAGGGGGAGAATAGACTGCAGAGTGACCATTCGGAATTTTTCCTTGGGGACTGCCAGATTCAAGAGAGAAAGGTCTAGAACTGGTCTTAGTTCCCCCGTCTTCTTTGGCACTAAAAAGAACCTGGAGTAGAACCCTGATCCGATCTGGTCTGGGGGGATGGGCTGGATGGCTCTTTTCTTTAGCAGATGGACAATTTCTGCCAAAGCGGCCTCCCGTTGACCGGGTGGAATGTCTGGGAGGGACTTCAACTTTGGAAAGTGAAGAAGGATGCGTATCCTCTGGATATGATTTGGAGAACCCAGCGGTCTGATGTTATGGACTCCCATGCTGCTAGGTGCCCGAGCGCCCCCGCCTGCCTCCAGAGTGGAGCAGTCGGGCAACCCCTCAGGGTTGCTGCGCGGGCCGTTCAGAGAAAGGTTCTCTGGACCCGAAGTTTCTGGGAGCCCCTCTGCCTCTAGGGCGGCGTCCTCCCTGTCCTCCTCTGAAACGGAAGGACTGGTTGTCCGGAGCAGGCTGGGACTGCTGCGACTTCCGGAACCACATCTTCTTCTGACCCTTTTGGTTCCTAGAGTAGGGCCTCTGGGGTGCAGAGAAGCAGATTCCAACGGCAGACAGCGTCTTCCCGTCCTTCTCGCTCTGGGTCAAGGTTTCGCGAACGGTTTTGCCAAAGAGGGCAGAACCATCGAAGGCGCTCGCAACGCTTTGAAGGGCTCAGAAAAATCGCAGTGACGGAGCCAGGCCTGACGTCTAGTGACTAGGCCTGCCCCTGCGGCTCTAGCGGCTCCTTCCGTAGCGTGGGAGAGTAGCCGCATAGAGGTATTAGTAACTGATCTAACAGTGGCCATGCGGGTGGAGTGCAGAACCCTGTCCTCCTCAGACATGGACTCTGGGGGAGATGCAGCGTATTCTTTAATGAGATCTCGCTGCATCCTAATGACGTGTGCCAGGTAGTTCAGCACCCTTACCGAGAAGGTCGCTGAACTAAACATCCGCTTCCCCAAACGGTCCATCATCCGAGACTCCTTGCTCGGGGGATGGACTGAGGGACTCTCCTGATCAAGTTCCCTCTTGGTGGCCGCCGCCGTCAACATGGCATCTACCGGAGGCCCCTTACTCCAATGGGCACGGTCGGACGGTGGGCTGAGTATCCTATCGGGCCTCTTAGGAATTGGCTCCACGGTGTCCGGTTCCTTCCACGCCCTGGTGGTAATGAGGTCCACCAGGGGGTCGGCAGGAGGGGACACCCAAGAGGTAGACGGGCCCGCTTCAAATGCCTCCAAGAACACGGACTCGTCCGAGGGAAGACTTGGGGCAGACCACCCCCTTATACGGGAGCATTTCCATGATGTCTCCAAATGAGACATCCTCGGGGTAACCGTGGGGAGCCTTCCCTTCCTCCAAGTCCGTGTCTTCCGTGAGAGACTCGGGGAGTCAATGTGCCTCCTTTGCACGTATGCTTGCGAGGAACATCCTCTGGGGGCTGTCAGCGGACTCCTCGCAAGCAGCAACTTGTTCCATTGGAGCAGCTTGGGGCACAGAAGCGGGCTGTCCCAAGGGCCGGATGGTGGAAGCCTGGCCCAGTGCAGAGAGCGGACGGAGCCAAACAAGTGCCGGGGGTCCGGAGACCCTCAACAGGGCCCTCTCCACTACATCAAACGCCAAGGGGAGCTGACCTCGACCAAAGGATCCGACAATCGCCTCTCAGATCCGAAGAGTGGATCGAGCCGGCGCCGGCTCTGATCCGGCGGGACAGTGCGCTCCGACAGACGGCGCCGGCGAGCACTGATCCCCGGATCCGAGGCTCGGATCCAGGCTCAGAGAGGTCGGATCTGATGCACTCGAGGGCAGGGTCGGATCCGGCACAAAGTACTATCGGCGCCGACCCACCCCCCGCTCCGGAGCTGCTCGGCTCCAGCTGCTCAACCCGATAGCGGGTCGGAGAAGGAGCAATCGGTTTGAAAAAGGGTGTTGAGCTCCCCAGAGGGGAGGCAAGAGCACTCCCATCTGCATCTGGGCCTGGATGAACCTTCTCATCATCCGGTCCAGATCAGCATCCGAAGGCTATACGTGGATCTCTCTACGAGGCTACCGAGGTAGGCCTGAGTGCCTCCTCGATAGCCTCGACGGAGATCGGGTCTCCTCCTCCTCAGGTCCCGTGAAAACATACTGGAGACCGAGCCGAAGGAGGAGACTGAGCCGACGATGGAGCCGACAACGGAGCCGGGGGAGAAGCCCGCTTGGCTGGCGGGGCCGGAAAAAAGGGTTCCGCCCGCCGCTTATGGTGCTTCTCCCTCCGGTCCCTTTCTTAGCATCCCTCTCCTCCAGAAACGGGAGGTTGAGTCCCAGGAGGAGGAGGGGGTGCCGCAGAGGGGATAACCGTATGCACGGTTACTCCCGAAGGAGCGGAGGTCGGAGCCGAGTCCGGCGGTAAAAGGCCCGCCAGAACAAGTTTGGACCTCCGCTCCTTCAATGCCCTGGGGTTGAACCCTGCACAAATGGAACATCCAGATGTGAGGTGTTCAACCCCCAGGCATCTAACACACAGAGTGTGGCCATCAGCTGGGGAAAGCTTATGGCCACACTCGGAGCATTTAGAGAAGATAGATTTGGGTTGGTCTGCCATCCCAATCTAACACAATAGTTACTAAAACTAAAAGTAACTAAACAACAAAAAATACACTCACAGGCCCAACACACACATACTACGCTAACAGCGAGGGGAGGGATATAACTTTTAGATCAACTCTAAAAAGTAAATATATCAAAGGGGAAACCTACACTTTCACAGAAAAAATCAATAAAAACTTTTTTTGAAATTTAACACTTAAACTAGCACTTAGCTTGAGAAACATATCCAGTCACCATGCGCGGCAAACGAGATCTGAGGTCATGAGGGTAGAGCAGGGCATTATGGGTGAGGGGAGGAGCTGAGAGCTTGGATCCATAGCTGGAAAACCATGCCGGTTCGGATCCGATGTCGGATCCATAACCCACAGGTTGCAGACAAATGAATCTCCTACTTCAGATCAAACATTTGAAGAAGCTTCACTGGTACCTTGGAAAAAAAAAAAAAAGATGACAGTAAGTCCAGTCCTTGCAGCATCGCATACCACTCCAGCCCTGTGTTATATTAAGAAATGATCATGGTAATGTAAAACAGGTAAGCCTCTGACAGGTGGTCCTATTCAAGTTAGGCCCAGACAACCAGACACTCACAGGCTCTTTGGACACCACCTGGAGACCCCTCTCTCAGGGTTTCCAAGGAGCCAAAATTTGGGACAAAGTAGATACAAACGTGCGTCGACATAAAATTATGACAAGAATCCTAACTAAAGCCTTGAAACTCATTTGAAACCTAGGGATTTCTCTGCAACCGAAGACAAAGATATGGTACATCAAAAAAAAAAAAAAAGTGTGTATGCAGGGGTGGCTACTTGACCGTCTCCCCTCCCCCCATACAGGTTGGCTGCAGAGGAGCTAGAATCTCACCCAGGAAGAGGGTATTATTTTCAGGACATCCTACATCCCCTTCCAGCAAAACTCCCTTGCAGGAAAGCTGAGCAGGTCTGAGACAGACTCAAGAAAGGATGTTGGACAAGCATCTTTTTCTGGATACTGGCCCACAGGTGGAATTATGCCAAATTATTTTGCTTCTTCAGAAAACAAGACCACTCAGAAAATGTTGCTCCAGGGCGTCAAGGTAAGAATCATGGGCAACAGATGCACTGTCAGTTGGCTGAGCAGATCTGTTCTTTTTGCTTTTCCTCCAATTCCCCTTCTACTCTGAATAATTCAGATGATAGACTACAAGGCCAAAAAATGCAACTCATCACTCCCTTTTCACAGAGGCATGAATGGTTCTTCCTCCTACTCAGTACACGGAAAGACACTATGCCACTGCCTCCAGGCACAAACATCCTGACCTCAAACAAGGGGTTGGTCATACTCTTTGACCTACCTGAATACTCCAAGACTTGACAGCTTGGATGACGATTGTCAATTCTTTTAGGCACAGGTTTTTTAAGACATCCTCATTATCTTATGAGAGACTAGAAACAGATAGAAGAAAATATTACCTACCTAAATGGAAGATGTTCGCACTTTGGGGGGGGGGGGGCAGACCCAACCATAGACATCTGTGTCCAAGATTCTTAAATACCTGTCGACCTTTAAAAATGTAGGTTGTCTTATGCTGTGAAGATACATGCCACCCCTATTTCACCTCAACTACTCCTGGTTGCCAATAAAAATTCTTACAACAACCCCTCCTTCTGATGCCTCCCCAAAGCTACTTTATTACAGTGTAGCAAATATGTCCTTGAGAAAAACTGACACGGTCCCTATGAACCAGCCATTTCTGCATCCTGAAAGTTGCTGAAACCATGTTCTAAGTGATGATTACTTAAGACTACAAAATTTTCAGAATTACAAGCCCATATGTGAAAACAGAGGTGTGCTTGAATAAGGCCACCAGTGTTCATGCCTACCACCCAAAAGACTAGAGAGTATTACAAACTCCATGTGTGTAGGCAATTGAAATTGTACCTGGATAAGACAAGAGACAACTGGAAACAGTTTACTTTGCCAAGATGTGCCTCAAAAACATTGTCTAAATAGCGGTCTCATTGTATTTGTCTGTTACTCTTGTAATGGCCCATCCTACTATAACCACTACTGCCTTCATGACAGGGGTCAGAATTCAAGACTAAAGTTTTAGAAGCAGCTACCTGCTTCAATCCACAACTGGGTGACTGCCTCTAGAACTAGGACAGGATCTGCACAGCCACCCTCCAAGGGTGACTTTACCCAGCACATCTTCACAGCTAGCCAGCAAACCAGCCATTGGTCCATGAGCTCCAAGGATCTTGTTAAATGTGAAGAGTATTACAACAGCAATCCATACAATTCCCATACTACAGTTGTTTTACAAATGTATAACTGTTGTAGGTGTACATTCACCACTGCAGTAATATTTACCTTCTTGCACTCTGTCCTGTGAGCATCCAGAAAGTGGGGCGAATGTACACTTGCCTTCGTCTTTGCTTCTACCACTGCTAGCTATGCTCCCAGCCTCATAACAACCTAGATCTTGAACAGGTGTCATGGCAGGGGTATCCAATTAAGACTACTATAGATGAGGAAAGCTCACTTGAATTGCCCACCTCAGTAGTTAGTGCAGTGATTAGCCACAGAATCCTGGAGGTTGCCAAGAAAGAACTAAAGATGGCACAAACAGATGGAACACATACCATAAATGTGCCAACAGATGGCAATGCAGCTGAATAGGATGCCACAGCTGGAAAATTCCAGATGGTGCCCCATCAGACCTGGAATCCTTATACTGCAATGAAACTAACTGGGTTCTTATGACCTTGTGGGCTGTACAGACTTGTTTTAAACCCAAATTTCTTGGTTTGTGTATTTTTGTAGTGGCACTTCAAGTTTTGTAGGACACACAGGGAAAAAAAGTGTTCCCACTGAAGTTGAAGGGAATGGCACCACTAGGCATAAAGTTGGGAGCTTCTACTGCCCCGTTTTAGCCTTACTCTGAATGGCTTTGTTACAATGTGAACAAATGCATATAACTACAATATCCCAACAGAATATGCACTAAAGTGAAAGTTCTGCAGTCGGATCCATTGCATGCACCCATACTTGTTGCTGACCTTTCCTACAGGATGTCAACAGCCTAGGAAAACCCCAATAAACTTGCACAATCTTCTCACAAATCAGATTGATTATGTACCATGGAGAATTCTTTCTGGAAGTCACCAGAATAAGACAGCTGGAATGACTTAACAAATGCTATAGTCACAGGAGAAAAGTGAAGGTGTGAGCTCTCTACCTGGTGTCCTATCAATTTCTCGGTCGTGGGAAGGAACCCAGTCCGCCTTGGGGAAATCCAAAGTTGAGAAATTAGGTCAGATGGGCAAATCCTACCTTCAGCTAATTTCCACCTGATCCCTTGAATGATCATCAGAACGGTTGAAAATAATGGCCTCCGAACGTAGTGCAGTCTCATATGCTGGCATGTTGATCTGAGGCTTGCTGTTAAGAGATGAATGGTTTGGGAACTTTCAGCAGCGCCACCTACTGAAGGAATATTCAAGATAATGTTAAAAACATTATGACTACAATTGCTTTGAAGAATAATGCAACACATCATTGGCTCTTGGTGGGAGACAAATGTACACCCTGAGATTCCATAATCAAGTAACACAACATTTATGAATAGTTTTATTATGAAACCATACAGCACACATGGTGTATTCCAACATCGATAGTCAGCACAAATATAAACTTTCACCAAAACATGGAAATGCATATCAAATACTCTATTAAATGCCATATGGTAGCAAATGCATAATTATCATCCAAATAGACACTGCAATGTGTATACATTTTGCAATGTACCTATGGAAATTACTTCACTTTCCCCATTACCTGTTTAAAACTGCAGTCTCAAAAACAGACCACATTTCTATGTACAACATCTGCCAGGGCTGGAAACAGACATTAAATGTTCCCCAACACACATTTCTGCATAAAGCACAACACTGCTACAATACAGAAATGCAGACCTTATAAAACAAAGTACAATGTCTTCAACTTCAAATGGTCACCTTTGTGCATCATTCTCTCTGAAGTATGCATGCATGTAGCAAGGAAGAAGGAACTCAAAAGCAGGAAATTACAATACATCTGCTGCCACAACAAAATCCTTAAAGGCCAATGCACAAAATTCAGACAGAAGTTTTTCCAGTATTAGCACAGTCACAAAACTGAAGTCAGTTATTCTAACCAAATGCTACAATTAGCTTTAAAGAAAGAAGCTGTTTAAAGAGCGCTGCTCTCTCTCTCACTTCAGCCTTGGCTGTGCAAGTGCTATGGTTCAGTTATAAAAATGGTTTTATAATAATCACTGGAACTATGTTCTGTTAGCAGAGCAGTTCTTAATTACTGCAGATGAAAGTCATTGATGCAGAAGCAGTTCAAAAGTAAAGTGTCTGCTCGGGATTTTATTTGATCCGATAGATCACCTTGCGTTGCATACGGTGCTGGATCTCTCCACGTCGCATCATCAAAGCCAAAACTCTATAGATGGCATGTTCTGGGTATTTCTGTTTAAAGAAAGAAGCAGACATAATATAAAAATTAAATTCCAGTCCGAAAATAACCATCTGTGAAACTCTACTCACACTCGGGAGCAACCTAGAGTTATTACAACAGCTTCTACACCACAGGTGGACATTTGAGCAGAACTCCAGCGCTTCTAAGCGTCACCTACAGAGGGTTGCTGTCTTCTACTCTCTGCATAACAGTAGAATATATGGTATGAAGGGGGAGATGTAAGATGTAGCAGGATCATTGTGTGTGTGTGTGTGTGTGTGTGTGTGTGTGTGTGTGTGTGTGTGTGTGTGTGTGTGTGTGACTGAGATGGTCATTACATGTGCTGATTGAACCTATCAAGTTGGCTGTCACATCCCAAGGGCAATGAAGGAATACAAGGAAAAAAGTAACCCCTGAAAAAGAAGAGGCCCCAAAAACAAAAGACAAGTACTTAAGAGTACCTAGGCTTCACATTTTGCTGGTTTTATTTCATTTGTATTTCAGTATCATTCAAGAAACAAAATAACCAGAGTACATCCATAGCCTTGTCTTTTCTGAGAAGACTTGAGGCCTGCAACTATCAGCATGCAGATTCCCTGCTGATTTTTCCCCACTCACCCACCCAACTCCTTGCTCGTCCTTTAAAGTTGGTGATTTTTGCCCTGCCTGCCTTTACTGTAATTTCAGCTTTCAAAGCTCCTCCCATTCTACACTGTTGTTAATGTCTTGAGTTTTGCACCTTTCCCTGGGCTTATTCAACAAAAAAGTGCATTTTACCTCTCACTGTTCTAGCTAGTTATTGGACAAATTACTGTATTTTTACACTCCAGCAAGCGATTTCCTGTGGTTTTTAAATCCAGAGGACTGAATTTTCTATTTAGTGGCAGTACATGGTAGCCTGGTCTATCAGAGATGGGAAACACACTATGGAGCCCAGAGTTTAGTCTAGTTCTTGCCCAGAGGACTTGTTAGTCCGCTTATCTTGTTTTCAGTGCCTGTATAAAATGTGGCACATTTGTGCGGCTCTTGGCTTATTTCCACAGAGCTCAGCAATGCTTGGCATCCTCACTTGTGCCTCAGAGGGTTGTCTTGCATCTGGTGCCATCCAGCCAAAGCCAAGTACTCTAATGCTAGTTGCCAGATAAATTGTATTTTTACACTCTAGTTGGCTGCATTAAAAGGACTGAGGATTTTCCATCTAGTGGTAGCAGGCGGTAGCCTGGATGCAACTCAACTAATAAAGGACCTGTCATAATGGATATGCACTTTCCCAATTTCTACTCTGACATCTTGGTGAATATGGGCATCCTGAGACGGTATAGTAATTGCAACAAACAAGAACCAAAAACTGAGAAAATAGTAATAATCCAGAAGGCAGAAATCGCGAGAAACACACTATTTTAAAACACACCTTTTAAAACTTTATTCCATTAAGTGCTTTCGGCTAGAAAATACCAGCCTTCTTCAGACTTTCAAAAATCATGTGATAAACTTTTATAGCCCAACCCAACCACTTGAGTCTTAAAGACATATCATTATAAAACAGCATATTAAAATGAAATGCTTTTAATACATTTTTAAAAAACATTTATATAAATATTTGTTACTTGCGTATCATCTCAACCAGATTTTCGCAGTTGCGGTAATACGTTTTGTTTGCCTAAAAACAGATAGTGGAGCTACATTAAGGTGGAATTTAATGTTTGCAGTGGGTATGACTTAGTTTGTCCTTAAATTTGGTAAGGTAAATCCATGTGGAGACATGAATCTTGGACTACATACTGTAAAGTTGGTTACACTACTGTTGTGCCGCAGGAAATGAAAGATGGACACCTGGGAAAGGTTTGGTTGAACTTCTGCTGTCCTGCAACATGGATTACTTATAAGTATACAACAACACAGGCTGTTCTGTAAAGTGGTAGTCCAATAATCATTTTTCGAGTCTGACAATAATGGTTTATTTATTTATTTATTTTTTAATTCAGATGGGGTTATCATTGTGGATACTACTAACTGTTGGGACTGTTTTAGTGGATGTTTTACGGCAGCATACTTGTGGATTGTTCATTCGCTGGTTTACTGTTTGGAACGTGCCTAATACATAACTGGACTTAGAATTGTAGTATGAGTGACATGATTTTTCAACCATTACACCGTTATTCCTACCTAAACAGTTTTTTTGTTTTAAAAATAACATTCCCTGTGTGATTCTGCATACAATTCTTGTTTAAATTACCCACGGGAAAGAAAGTGGTATTATTGCAAAAATCTGGTTGAGAATACGCAAGTAACAAATATTTATATATATAACTATCAAAGGTTTTAAAAAAAATAGACGCTACAGCATTTAACCCTGGATAAGCAGATCCACTCAAGTGTAAAATCCACCACAACTCTTTATATTCTAAAAAAAATGGTCCCCCCTTGGTTTTTTTTTTTTTCCCCCCAACTGTTCCAGTATGACAAATTTAAAACTATGGCTTAAGAATTCCTTTAAGTGTTTAAAGCACTGATCTCTATGTGTCTGCATATCATAAATGTGTTCATACACCAGTTGTTTAAAGTTTCACTCTGTCTTTCCCACATAATATGCCGGACAAGAGCTGCATTTTGCAGCATAAACCACTCCTGTTTGACAAGAAAAGCAACCAGAAACTATAATGCACTTGGAATCCAAGTGCACCTGGTTACATTCCAAAATAAAACGTGCACTGTGAACACGAACATTCCACACTCATTTTCTGCACAGGTTGCATATATAAAAGGATAAACTGTTGCACCAGTCTGCAAGGTTGCTATCCCGCATAAATACAAAATCAGGAAAATTACCAATTTTTTCCATTAGCTGTTTATCTATCCAATTTTTATTAATATCCATTATATTTTTACCATGGGCATTGAATGTAGAAATAAATGCATTTTTTGCTTATTGCACACCACTTTCTTGTTGTGGAAAAGGTGCTGCCCTATTGCCTGGGGCCATTATTCCTATAGTTTCATTTTGGATACCATTTGCAGAAGGAGAAGCCTCTCCATAAGCTTCTCCAAATGACATGGCATACTAGTTTTGTAATAAGGGAATGTACTGGCCTGACAGTCTTTTTAATTATCTCAAATTTTATATTGTTAATCATCTGCACCAGGTAACCCCTGTTCAAACATGTTGCCTATAAAGTGTACTTCATTTAAGAAGTCAAGGATATCAGTTACCATTCTATTGGCCTGTACCATCTGACCCTATACAACAGCTTTTTTGACATGGTATGAGTGGTTACTTGTAAAATGCAAGTATTTATTTGAATGTTTTTTTCATAAAAATACAGACTTTTAAACCAGCTTCTGTTTAAGTTAATTCTACATCCAAGTAGGATATAGAGTTTACACGCAACTGGTATGTAGAACTTCAAAAATTCAGTTGTAAGATTGTACAAAGTCTGGTATTAAATCAACAGGACTATCCCAAGCAATAAACATCTAAAAGAAAAAACACACATGCATCCTAACATATTTGAAAAAGTCACTATTAAATAAATAACATAATTCCCACATTAACAACCACATTTGCATATAATGGCACACAAGGTGAGCCCATGGCTACACTTGTTACTTGTTTAAAATACTGGCCATCATAATACAAAAAGTTGTTGTATAAAACCAATTCAAGTAAATGTGAAATTGTATTCATCTTATCCTGTTCAATATGTACATAAATCAGTGAAATATTCACTAAACCACTCTATCCCAATAATGTGGGAGATGCAGGTAAATAAGTCTTTTACGTCAATTGTCAGAAAAAAATCCCTCTCGGAATTGTTGTAAGTCATTACATTTCACGAAGAATCCCAACAAAGATATTTAACAGGAACCAAGTAATGTTTTAGTGGCTCATCAAAAAAAGTTTGCTATATAATACATCTTTGAGGAAG
>NW_025049220.1:0-20589 GCF_019279795.1 Protopterus annectens | reverse complement strand
GCACAATACAAGTATGCACCCGAACCATTGCAAACGTAATATAATAAAAGGACAGGTTGTCAGGTTGATGAGATTACATAATTGATGATGCAGAGCTGAATTTAGCTCTAGAGTCCCTTAAACTGGATTTTATAGAAAGGGGTTATAAAAGTAAATATATAGACAGGCACATTAAAGAGACATGGGAAGATAGACATGGTAGGTGTAAACCATACTTTACCAACAATGCAACAGTATGTGACCCATATATAGGTAGTGTTGTTGAGAGTAGTGAGATGCTACGACAGATCACTAATGAGAGTAGTAATGATTTGAGAATAACTTTTGACATATGCTAGTAATATAAATACGATCTGCGATGTCATTAATAAGAACTGGAATATACTCTCTACTTTGGATGGGTTGAAGGAGATAGCAGGAGACGAACCTAAGTTTAGCTTTCGAAATAGTAAGACAATAAAGAACCATCTTTGTTATAAATCTAGTTTAAATAGGACTACTCTTAGATCAGATAGAGTAGGTACATATACATGCAGGAGTTGTACTGCCTGTGCATATATACACACAGGTACTAACTTTGTACACCCTAAGCTAGGCTTCAGAATAGAGCCTTCTCACTATGCTGACTGTAAATCAGTCAATGTAATATATTTGAGGTATTGTGTCAAATATTTTTCATATTATATTGGCATGACTAATCAACAGTTCAAAGACAGGATACTTGAACATATGAGGGATATAAGAAATAAAAAGGAAAGTAGTGCCTTGGCTGTGCACATCAAGAATGAAGGTAGTGAGCGTATGTTTAAGTTTCTGGTCTTGGAAATACTTGCAGTCAGAAAAAGGGGAGGAGATATGAGGAATATTACTCAGGTGGCTGAACAAAAATGGATTATGTTACTGCGCACTGATAAAGCGCCTGGTTTGAATAATATGGTGTCCATTAAACCTTCCTGAAAGCGAGACAGTTGAGACACTAGTTTTTAGTTTATGTATGCTGTGATGTTTTTAAAATGTTAAGTATGGCTTTAAATAATTTAATTGTTTTTAATTGAAATAATTAATGATGTTAAGTTGTCTATCTCGCCTTCATTCTTGCTGGATGGGTTCAGAGCCGAACCTCGGCTCCGATTCAGCCACTCTAAAAGCTCGAGAGCTAGTTCCACCGGCTCGAGGCTCCCCTATATCCCACAATGCTAGGCGGTAACTCCTCAGATCTCATTTGCCGCTATAGCGATTGAGGTGCTCTTCCAACCGGCTCTTCAGGTTAGTTGCTTTAAAACAAAGTTTAACTAGATAGATCCCCTTTAAATTAGTTTTTGTATATTATTTACTTAATTAGGTAGTTCTTTACCATTCCTTTCCAAATTCCCCCCCTTTGTTTTCAAGAACTTTCAAGAGTTCTTCCCTTAGGCCTTTAGGCCCCGTCCCTCCCTTCCTAGTAGTTGGAGTGACTGTGTTTCTGTAGGGAATTTAGTTTATTTTAGTTTAATTTAGTTTAATTTCAATTAGTGTAATCTGTGTGTGTGTGAGTGTGAGTGATTACACTACCTTCTTTAGAAATGTCTAAAGAATCGAAGGTCTCAGGCTTTAAGAAGTGTGACTCGTGCTGTCAGACGATGTCTCTGACAGACGGTCACACTTCTTGTGTATACTGCCTGGGACCTTTGCACCTGCAGGACTCATGTGCTGTTTGCCATGGTTTCAGCCCTAGAGTCTTGCAGGAGTGAAAAAATAAGCTCATTTTAAGGGGCTTATTGAAGCCTGAGGGTCCCCCGACTCAATCTTCGGGGAAACCCTCCAAGCCTACCAGACCGTCGGCTCCAGTGTCTGAGTAGTCTCCTGGGGCTTCGAAGTCTATTCGAGCATCGGCTCTGACCGGAGCCGATGATTCTCGAACACTTGTTTCTACTGTTTCCTCATCTCCGGCCGGAGCCAAGGTAGACATCGCTGAGTCGGCTCCGATAAAGGTCAAGGTCACCATCTATCGGCTCCGTTCATTCGGCTCCAGCATCGCCATTGTTGTCTGAATGGAGCCATAGATCTCATTCCTCTAGGTCGTCGAGACTGTCAGATCATGACCTTCAGAGGGTGGTGAGTCGACTTCTTAAGTCTGAGGCACTGGCCCAAATGCTTCAGAGCCCGACTCAACAGTCGATGGCTAATCCCGTCACTCATAATGTTCCTCCTCTGACTCCTTTGAGTTTGCACCCCCTCATCCCGGATCGTAGAGAGCCAGCTCCTCAAGTTTCCCCCGTGGGGATCTCCTCCTCTTCCGAGGTCTCTACTGACCCGGTAGGAGAGCCCCCTAGGAAGAGGCAGTGCAAGAGGAAGCACATTGGTTCCCCTGAGTCTGTCACCTCTGACACTGATTTAGAGGATTCTGAAGGTTCCCTTCCTTCCCCCTCTGAAGATGTCTCCTTTGCAGACATCCTCGAAATCTTAAAACAGAGGGGGAATTGGCCAGCCCTTAACCCATCAAAGGATGAATCAGTGTATCTTGAGGCGTTTGGCTCTCGCCCTTCCACCTCCTGGGTGTCCCCTCCCTTTGACCCCCTCATGCAAGTGGTGGCAAGGAAGGCCTGGTCGGCTCCTGACTCAGTGGAACCCACCCCTAGGAGACCATCAAAATTTATCACTGCCCCCAAGGACAAAGAATTCCTGACCAAAGGCATCTCTGTTGATGCTATGGTGGTGGCTGCAGCCACCAAGAAGGAGCTAGCTGATCCTTCAGTGCCTGTTCATCCTCCTAACAAGAAGTCTAGGACTATGGACAGGTACGGGAAGCGGATGTTCTCGTCAGCGACCTTTTCTATGCGCTCGCTGAATTACCTGTGTCATTTCACTCGTCTTCAGAGGGATTTGCTCAAGGAAGCGAGTGAAATGCTAAAGAATCCAACAGCTGCGGGTTTTCAGGATAGGATGAACTCTCAGCTGGCGACCCTTAACTCAATAGTTAACTCCTCCATGCGCCTCCTCTCATATGCGGCGGTTGGAGCAAGTAGAGCGGCAGGTACAGGTGTGGCCTTACGTCGGCACGCCTGGATGCGGCTATGTAACTTTGCGGACCCTTTCAAGGTGTCCTTCACTAACTCCCCTTTTGATGGATCATCCCTCTTTGGTCCTCAAGTGAAGGAAACCCTGACTAGGTGCGAGACTAAAGGCAAGACTCTCTCTGCTGTGGGAGTCTGTTTTTCTACTCCTTCTAGGCCTTACCCCAAAGGCCAGAAGGGGGGAAAGATGTGGTTCCGCAAGCAACCACAGGGAGTTTTGCCTGACGCACAGAGTCAATTCCCCTCTAGAGGCAGAGGGGGGAACAGTAATAGTAGACGCCGTCCTAGAGGCAGAGGGGGCCCGCAGAATCAGGGCAGTCGAGAATCCTTCTCTGACAAGTCTTTTCAGCATACCTGAGGTGTTGCCCGACTGTCCACCTTCGGAGGCAGTCGGGGGAAGATTATCTCTGTATCCAAAAGCCTGGCTTTCCCTCACTCAAGACAAATGGGTATAGTCTATAATTTCCGAACGCTACAAAATCCCTTTCTTTCGCATTCCAAAGCAATCCGGAAAATCCGTTCCAAACGTTCCACCCAGTCAAAGGGACCAAGCAGCACTAGAAATTTCAAAGCTGCTGGCAAAAAGAGCCATTCAACCAGTTCCAGCAGACCAACAAGGATCCGGAATCTACTCCAAATTCTTTTTGGTTCCAAAGAAAACAGGGGACTGGAGACCCATTTTGGATCTCAGCAACTTGAACAAGTTTGTCAAGAAAACAAAATTTCGGATGGTCACGCTGCAGTCCATTCTGCCCCTTTTGGGGCGGGACAACTGGATGTGCTCTATAGATCTCCAGGATGCGTACTATCACATCAGAATGAGCCGACGCTCCAGGAGATTCCTCCGCTTCAGGCTGGGAACCAGTCATTTCCAATTCAGGGCCCTGCCCTTTGACTCACTACAGCCCCCCGAGTGTTTACCAAATGCATGGCAGTGGTCGCCTCTCATCTGAGACGACAAGGATTCCAAGTGTTTCCGTATTTAGACGACTGGCTCCTTACAGCCCCCACCAAGCATCTTCTGCTTCTTGCCAGAGACTACACCTTACACACATGTCAAACACTAGGCATTGCAATAAATTACGAAAAGTCTGTCTTGTCACCTTGTCATGTTATTACCTTCATAGGCACAAATCTAGACACAATCAACATGTCAGCCAGACTCACAGAGCAGAGAGTAGCAGACATACACAGACAAGTCTCTCTTGTCTTGCAGAGCAACAAGATCAAAGTCAGACTGGTCCTGAAGGTCTTAGGGATAATGGCGGCGGCTATCCCTCTCCTCCCTTTAGCCCGATTCCACATGAGAATCTTACAATGGATGCTCTTCACACAATGGTCATACCAACAACTCCCAATGTCCCATTCCATTGCGATAACACAATCGTGCAGGAATCATCTTTCTTGGTGGATCACATCCCCCCAGCTCTTCCTAGGGAGACCCTTTGTTCCTCCCCCTCCGGTTGCTACATTGACAACGGACGCCTCCCTGATTGTGTGGGGGGGGGCATTACCAGGGCAGGACGGCCCAAGGCATGTGGCAACCTTTCGAGCGCCACTTGCACATAAATGTCCTAGAGATGAGAGCAGTGCTTCTAGCGTTGCAAGCCCTACAAGACTCTCTTCCCAAAGGAACTATAGCAATTCAGACAGACAATATGTCTGTAGTGTGGTACATCAACAAACAAGGTGGAACCAGATCTTACCCCCTATGTCGAGAGGCACTCAGACTGTGGCAATGGGCGATTTCTTCTCAGCGGTTTCTGCTAGCAATGCACATTCCCGGGAAGTCCACTGTGATTGTGGACAAATTGAGCAGAGCTATTCTCATGCCTCACGAGTGGTCTCTGAAGAATTCAGTGTTGGAGAAAGTTTTTCAAAAGTGGGGCCGGCCTTGCTGCGACCTTTTCGCTACTCCCCAAAACAGCAAGTGCGACGATTTTTTCACCCTCTTTCCCCAACCAGGCCACCCCAGCAGAGACGCTCTAGTCCACGATTGGCCCTGGGGACTTCTGTATGCCTTTCCTCCCTTCCCACTGATATCTCAACTAATTCAGAAAGCCATCGCTCAGAAAGCTTACATGATCCTCATTGCCCCTTACTGGCCTCAACAGGTTTGGTTCCCATTTCTTCACCGTTATCTGTTGGAGCAACCCTGGCATCTGGACCCAGTTCCAGACCTCTTGACCCATCAGTCGGGTCAGTTGCACCACCCCCTCCCTTCTCTGAACCTCACAGCATGGTTTCTCCAATTCCAACTTTAGTCAGGCTTCCTCTAATATCTCACTCAGTTCGAGATATTTTGATAGCCTCTCATAAATCTTCCACTCTGAAGATTTATCATAGTAAGTGGAAACGTTTTTCCTGTTGGGCGCAGTCAAAAGATATAGATCCTTTCACTGCTTCCATTCAATCAGTTTTGGTCTTTCTAGCCGAACTTTTCCACTCAGGTTCGTCTCCGTCTACCATCAAAGTTCAATTGGCAGCTATATCTAACTTTCATGTTGGAGTCTCAGAGTCTTCCATTATGTCTCACAAGCTCTGCAAAGCTTTTTTAAAGGGAGTTTTTCTCCTCAAACCACCTGTCAGGGATCCTCCTCCTCTATGGGATCTCAACTTGGTTCTAGCGTCCTTAATTCTTCCCCCCTTTGAACCTGCGGCTTCATGCTCAACGAAGTTACTATCTTGGAAAACACTCTTTTTGGTAGCTATCACTTCAGTTAGAAGAGTCTCTGAACTCCATGCTCTGTGTAGTCGACCCCCTTATCTTTTGTTTCATAAGGATAGGGTGTCCTTACGTACTAACCCATCTTTTTTGCCTAAGGTAGCTTCACCGGCAAATTTGAATCAAACCATTGATCTTCCTGTGTTCTTTCCTAACTATTCGAACAGATCAGAACAAAAATTACATTGGTTAGATGTTCATCGCCAACTTAGGTACTATTTAGACAGGACCAAACAATTCAGGAAGTCTGATCAACTGTTTGTTTCCTATGCGGAAGGTAGAATGGGCCTTCCAGTTTCTAAGGTATCTCTCTCTAGATGGCTTACTTCGTTGATTACCCTTGTGTATGAGATCAGACATCAACAGTTGCCGTCCAAACCCAGGGCTCATTCAACTAGAGCTTTAGCCACATCTATAGCTTTCCAAGACAGGCTGCCTATTGATTCGATTTGTTCTGCAGCTACTTGGGCTTCTCCCCATACCTTCATTTCTCATTATATGTTGGACTTAGCCTCTAGGGACCAAGCCAACTTTGGTTCCACTGTACTCAAGAGTCTGTTCCGATAGGCCACCCGGGACAAGGTGCTAGGGACACGGTCCCATCCAGCAAGAATGAAGGCGAGATAGACAACTTAACATTTAGAAGTTATGTACCTACCATAACGTTCCATGTTAGTTGTCTTCTTCTCGCCTTCTTTCTTGCGTCCCACCCTCCTTCCCCCTAGCCTGGACAGACCTAGAGGAGGTTATTTTGTGACCTTTCTATCCTTTTCTCCCATGCTTTACCACCTCTATATATATACATATATATATATTTTCCATGTTATGGAATTTTTCTTGCTGGGCCTAGCTTACAAACGAGATCTGAGGAGTTACCGCCTAGCATTGTGGGATATAGGGGAACCTCGAGCCGGTGGAACTAGCTCTCGAGCTTTTAGAGTGGCCAAGTCGGAGCCGAGGTTCGGCTCCGAACCCATCCAGCAAGAAAGAAGGCGAGAAGAAGACAACTAACATGGAACTTTATGGTAGGTACATAACTTCTAATTAATTGGAATACTATTTAATGTGGTTGTTTTAAGTCATTTTTATCTAAGTCTGTTGAAGAGGTGAACCCTTGAAAGTGCTTACTTACAATAAATTGAATATTCTGCTGTGTTATATCCAGTGCTACGGTGTTTTTACTCATCTGCTTCTTTTTGCTCTGGTTGTTTTATTGCCTGAGGCTATATTCTTTGTTTATATTCGCTTTGGTGTTTATGTCTCAAGTGAATATGGCAGAAGGTATGATGGAAGGAACATCTGAAGAGCTATCCAATCTTAATGCTAAAACGTCAAAGGAACTGAGCACACATTCGTTGGAACGTTTTAACACTTTGCTGAATCTGAGCAGTAACCCTCTACTGCAAGTGGATATATCTACAGATGCTGGTAGTGTAGGAGATGATCCTGTTAATCGTGAAGGCTTTTTAGTCAAGTATAAAGATGTAGAAAATAAACTATATACGTTTAAGTGGCTACAATGGCAGTGCTTTCATTTAGAAGCCTCACTCAAACAAGGTGTTGTACTGAGAGGCCTGAGAGTCTTAACCATGCCCACGTATGGGCAAACTTAACCAGAGCTGCTTAGACATTGGCAGTTGATCAACCTCGAATGTAGCGCAAGGTATTTGCAACTGCTTATTGATTTTTTTCGCCCACAAGAGGAAGAGCTAATGTCTGAAATCAACAGACTGCAGAGTGATATTTATGATAATTATTCACCAACTGTGTTAGGTGATAAGATGGATTGGATACCCTATATGAGAACATTCAGAACTATGAGAAAAGGTTGCAAGTAATCAAAGTCAGAAAGTTGCAAAGAGACTTTGGTGACTTCAGGAATGACAATGTTTTCTCGTGGAATAGAAGCAGGAATGATGCACACCCTATACGGCATGAGTGTGTGGTCTCTGAGACTACCAGCAATGTTAGTAATGATTCTGCCCCTATTGTCTCAATGGGACACTTCCCGCCCCTCCCACTTAGAAGTGAGATGGAACTAGGAAGCAACTTAGTGATAGCATCACCCGTAGTTGATTCTCAGTTGGGGCATGATTCTGCTACAAGTAAAAGGAATGATATGTGTAGCCTGGTATCAGGAACTGACCATAAGCATGAGTAACAGGTTGCTAAACCTAAGGAACACAGAGTGCAACGGTCGAATGTTGCTGCTTTTAGCAGTAAAAACTCTGTCACACCAACGACGTCAGACATGAGTAATTTTTTATCAAACAAACCGTTCCCAATCAGGGGAAGGTCCAGGAATCGAATGAGAAACCAAAAAGCAAGGAGAATGCAAAGTACGGAGGTTTGGAACAGAGGGGGCAAAAGATCCAAACAGGTTTGATTTTTAACATTTCAACGTATGAATTGACTGATGCTCAGAGACTGTTTTTGAGCAAAGGGCTCAGCTTTGTACCGGATAGAAAAGCACAAATAACTGATGTTCGTAAAGATTTAAGGCTATTTGGCAGGAGATTGACATTGTGTGTATTTTTTAATAATGCAAATACTACTCAATTGATTTTTTAAAAAAAATAGTGCATTTGTTCCACCCAGCAATGCTATCATGGATACCTTTGTGGAGATCTGTGATAAACAGGTCAGGGATAGTTTTGATAGTGAAGATGGACATAAACTTTACCACAATATGTCTAAAGAAGAGTATGATGCACTGAAAGAACTGAGAGAATTAACTTCCATAGAAGTTAGACCCGCTGACAAGGGTGGAGGTATAGTTGTTTTAGATAAGGAGCTGTATCACAGACAACTGTATGTTCTTTTAAGTCAAAGTGATACCTATGAATGTATATCAGTAGCTACTGTTAAAGCTGTTAGGGATAGAATAGCATTTCTGATCTTTGATCTACTAATAAATAATATTATCAGAGCCACTCTATGAATATTTCTCAGTTGAACATCCAGTGGTACCAGTTGTATATGGTTTGCCAAAAGTTCATAAATGTCTTAGTACACCACCCATGCGACCTATAGTCTCTGGCAGAGACTGGGCTACAGAATCCCTATCCATTTTTGTAGAAAATAACTTATATCACATATTAGAAGAGTGTGAGACTGTTCTAAGGGACACTAAAACTTTTTTTAGAGTTATTACAAATGAAATGGAAACCTGACTATTCTGAATGTTACTTTGGACATTGTATCCCTGTTTACGGTCATACCGAATCAATGGGGTATTGATAATATTTGTGAACTATCGCATAGCAAGGGGGTTCAGGGTGATAAAATACGCTTGATTTGTAGCCTATTGGACATTATTTTAAGTAACAATTTTTTATATTCAGTGATGAATATTACATTCAAAAGGTTGGCGTGGCGATGGGCACAGCCTGTGCCAACAGCTATGCCAGCCTTTCATTGGTGCAATGGGAAACAGAGTTTATACTCTCTAATATGACCTATGCCAACTCTGTCTTGTGGTATACTAGATTTGTGGATGATATTTTTTTATTATGGCAAGGAACTGAGACAAGATTAAGAGAGTTTATCCACTATCTCAATACGACCACTGATTTTCTGAGATTCACATACAATTATAGTTTACAACAGGTGAAATTTTTAGATGTGACTGTTAGTAAGCATTCGCTCAATACTGTGAAAACTAGTTTGTATAGGAAACCGGTTAGAAAGAATAACCTACTGCACAATCCAAGTATGCACCCGAACCATTGCAAACGTAATATAATAAAAGGACAGGTGGTCAGGTTGATGAGATTACATAATGATGATGCAGAGCTGAATTTAGCTCTAGAGTCTCTTAAACTGGATTTTATAGAAAGAGGTTATAAAAGTAAAGATATAGACAGGCACATTAAAGAGGCATGAAAAGATAGACATGGTAGGTGTAAACCATACTTTACCAACAATGCAACAGTATGTGACCCACATATAGGTAGTGTTGTTGAGAGTAGTGAGATGCCACAACAGATCACTAATGAGAGTAGTAATGATTTGAGAATAACTTTGACATATGCTAGTAATATAAGTATGATCTGCGATGTCATTAATAAGAACTTGAATATACACTCTACTTTGGATGGGTTAAAGGAGATAGTAGGAGACAAACCTAGCTTTCGAAATAATAAGACCTTAAAGAACCATCCTTGTTATAAATCTAGTTTAAATAGGACTACTCTTAGATCAGATAGAGCAAGTACATATACATGCAGGAGTTGTACTGCCTGTGCATATATACACACAAGTACTAACTTTATACACCCTAAGCTAGCCTTCTCACTATGTTGACTGTAAAACAGTCAATGTAATATATTTGAGTTATTGTGTCAAATGTGTTTCATATTATATTGGCATGACTAATCGACAGGTCAAAGACAGGATACTTGAACATATGAGGGATATAAGAAATAAAAAGGAAAGTAGTGCCTTGGCTATGCACATCAAGAATGAAGGTAGTGAGCATATGTTTAAGTTTCTGGTCTTGCAAATACTTGCAGTCAGAAAAAGGGGAGGAGATATGAGGAATATTACTGAGGTGGCTGAACAAAAATGGATTATGTTACTGCGCACTGATAAAGCACCTGGTTTGAATAATATGGTCTCCATTAAACCTTTTCTGAAAGTGTGACAGTTGACTCACCAGTTTTTAGTTTATGTATGCTGTGATGTTTTTAAAATGTTAAGTATGGCTTTAAATAATTTAATTGTTTTTAATTGAAGTGATTAATGTTAATTGGAATACTATTTAATGTGGTTGTTTTAAGTCATTTTTATCTAAGTCTGATGAAGATGTGAACTCTTGAAAGCACTTACTTACAATAAATTGTATAGTCTGCTGTGTTACAGGGAAGTGCATTCAGGGCAAATGGAACCAAAGTCAAATGCACCTGCATATCAATCAAAAAGAAATGTTAGCTGTACAGAATGCTCTGACAGCCTTCAAGGACCACATTCTTCCAGGACAATTAATGGTAAAGACGGACAACACCACTGTTATGTGGTACATAAACAAGCAGGGGAGAACCCACTCATACCCTCTCTGCAGACTAGCCATGGCTCTGTGGAACTCAGCCTTGAGCTACCAAGTGCACCTACAGGCTCAGTTCCTGCCAGGAAAACTAAATACACTGGCAGGCGAACTAAGCAGAAATCTCATGGACCCACACGAGTGGAAACTGGAACCAAAGATATTCAACATGAATTGTTATTCAACATGTTGAGAAACAAATGGGGGAGCCCAGAGATAGACCTGTTTGCCTCCCCCAGAACTACCAATTGGACAAATTCTACACATGGACTCCCCACAAACAAGCTTGGAAAGTGGATGTCCTGTTCTTCACCTGGAAAAACCTATAAGATGTTATGTGATCCTATCTCGCCTACATTCTGTACTGATGGGCTCAGAGCCGATCCCTCTGCTCCGACTCGGCACGCTATGCTATAGAGCGAAGCCTCTTATTGGCTGAGCTATTTCTTATCCCAGGATGCACCACCACTAATCCCCCAGATCTCGTTTGCCGCTTACAAGCTAGGACGTGGTCTCAAACTTGGCTGAGCTAAGTACTGTTTTCTTCAAAGTTTCCTGTCAGGAATTTTGCTATTCTTACCCCAAAAGCTGTTTTAACAGCTATTGTTGTTGTACGAGTGTGTTTTGATAACTTTTGTTGAGAAAAAGTTGTGTTTTGGTTTAAGGGAAGGTTTCCCGTTTAAGTTAGAGGGGCCTTCCCCTATTCTTTATCTAGCGTTTTGTTTTTTTCAGGAGGTCAAGTACCTGCTTAAGTTAGAGGGTCTTGACCCTCCTTTTCAGTAATTTTTGTCTTGATATTGTATATTGTTCTGACACTGTGTATTGTCTCGTTATATTAAAAAAAAAAAAAAAAAACTTGGTTTAAAAGTTTTCCTTGTGTAAAACATCACTGAACAGCTACTTTAACTTGTTTTTTTAGTGCCTGTTAGTCAGCATGTCTAAGGAACATAGACCCTCTGGGTTTAAAAAGTGCGCGAGGTGTGGTTACAAAATGTCTATAACTGATGACCACTCCTCGTGCGTATATTGTTTAGGCGCCAAGCACCTACAGGAGTCCTGTAGCATGTGTCACGCCTTTTTTTCTAGAGTCCTCCAAGAGAGGAAGAATAAATTAATATTAAAAGGGCTGATTAAACCCTCCTTCGAGGAGGCCTTATCTTCCTCTTCCTCTCCTAGCAAGAAGAAAAAAGCGTCGGCTCTGACCAGTCTGTCGGAACTGACTGCCAAGAAACCTAGGCAGGCTTGTCCATCGGCTCCACGGACTTCAGAGCCGAGGGCGGAACGGTCTGCCTCGATGCCTCCAGTCTCGACCCCTCTGGTTTCGGAGCCGAGGACTGGGGCATCGAGGCGGAGTCACCTTCATCGGCTCCACTGATTTTGGAGCCGATGAGGGTTGCCGGCTCAGACTCTTCCCCTTCGGCGCCGAAGCCCTCCTCGGCACTGAGGGAAATTGTTTTGAGGTCTCCCTCGGAACCGATAGTAGTCGAATCCATTCGGAGCCGGTCCCCTAGTCCTATGGAGCCAATGGAGAAGTCGGTTCGGACCCGATCGGTGTCATCTCGATCCTTCAAGATGTCTGATTCGGACATCGACAGGGTGCTCCTAAGACTTTTCCAGTCTCTGGTGTTCCAAAAGTTAGTTTCGGCTCCAGCCCATTCGGCTTCGGAGCCGATGGTCCACCCTGTTGTTATGGTTCCTCCTCCAACAGCCTCGGCACCGTTGGAGCCGGTGCTGGTGGAGCCGATAGAGGTTTTCGGGTCGGGCCCGACCCTTACTCCAACCCCGGCTCTCGAGTCGGAGTTCGCGGACCTCCTCTGTCGGCCTGGGGACGCCGGGACTGATGTTTTCGGTCCCAAGCCTTCTCTCTCGTCAGCTGTGGGGGTACCGTCTACCGTTGTGGCCATGGAGGTGGGACCTTCCCAGGATTCTGGTGGTCCCGCCTTCAGGGCCATGAGGAGTGCGTTAGCCAAATCTTCTTTGGCTACCTCCACGGTCTCCCCAGCACCTTCCTGCATACGGAGACTGGGTCTTTGGCAGTCCCCTGTCCTTAGACAGCGGAGCCTGGGCCTGAGGTTACCCCCACTGGGGGTTCCCCCCTCCTGGAGGTCCCTCTGAAGCTTCTTCGGAGGAACCCCCCAGGAAAAGATTGTGCAAGAGGAAGCACGTTGACTCCCCCGATGAGTCTCTCACATCAGACACTGATCTTGATGATGCAGAGGGGTCCCCTAAGTTGTCCTCAGATGATGTCTCCTTTGCAGACATCCTGGAAGCCCTCAAACAACGAGGCGGCTGGCAATCCAAACCCCCTTCTGCTGACGAGTCGGTGTTCCTTAAGGCCTTCGGGGCTTAGCCCTCCGCCTCCTGGGTGTCTCCGCCCTTCGACGATCTCCTAGATTTGATCTGTCGAAGGGCGTGGGAACACCCAGACTCTGTGGAACCGGTGCCTGCTCGTCCAAATAAGTTCCTGTCAGCACCCCCAGGAAAGGAGTTTTTGACGAAAGGTGTGGCTGTAGATGCCTTGGTGGTGGCATCTGCTACCCAGCAAGATGTAGCAGAGGCTTCGACGTCCGTCCATCCTCCTAATAAGGAGTCTAGGAGCATGGATCAGTACGGGCGCACCCCTAAGTTCAGCGGCCTTTACTTTAAGGTCCCTGAACTATCTAACGCACTTTACCAGATTTCAGAGGGATCTGATTAAGGAACTTTCAGATACCCTCTTGGGTAACCTGCCTGAGCAGCTGGCCCAGACGGTTGGCTCTCAGCTGGCTATGCTGTCATCTATATCGAACTCGTCCATGAGGCTCATTTCTTATGCGGCCGGGGCGTAGAGCGGTACAGGCATTGCTCTACGGAGGCAAGCCTGGCTCCGCCTGTGTCATTTTACGGAGGCCTTTAAGTCTTCCTTTGCCGACGCCCCCTTTGATGGGTCCTCTTTGTTTGGACCCAAGGTAAAGGACACATTGACCCACTGCGAGCAAGAAGGTAAGACTTTGACTGCCGTAGGGGCACGATTTTCCACTCCCTTTCGGCCTTACCCCAAGGCTAAAAGAGGAGGGAAAATGTGGTTCTGTAGATCTCAGAAGTCCTATCCCTCACAGCAGGACGATCCCCCTTCTAGAGGCAGAGGAGGGGGAAATTCTTCTGGAAGACGCCGTCCCAGAGGCGGCAGAGGCCCTGCAACACTGGAGACCGCGAGTCCTTTCGTGGCTCTTCAGCCTTTCACAGTCCCTGAGGGATTGCCCGACTGTGCAGCTCCGGAGCCAGTCGGGGGTCGTTTTTCGAGGCACCTAAAAGCCTGGGAAGGTATCACTCAGGACCAATGGGTGCTTCGAATTATCGCCGGAGGTTACGCCATCCCATTTTCTCACTCCCCACCTCAGTCCAAAAAAATCCCGGACCCGCCACCCAGTCAATGGGAAATTGCAGCCTCAGAAGTTTCAAAGCTGCTTCAAAAAGGAGTCATCCAACCGGTCCCCGCAGACCAGATCGGATTAGGGACTTACTCAAGATTCTTTTTGGTGCCAAAAAAGACCGGGGACTTGAGGCCCATTTTGGATCTCAGCATTCTAAACCATTCAGTCAAAAAGTCCAAGTTCCGAATGGTCACCCTACAATCCATTCTCCCACTGCTGGAGAAAGGTGTTTGGATGTGCTCCATAGATCTCAAGGACGCTTTTTACCATATCATGGTACATCAAGCGTCCAGGAGACATCTGCGCTTCAGCCTAGGAGACAGTCATTTTCAGTTCCGCGCTGCCCTTTGGTCTCACCACAGCCCCAGGGTGTTCACCAAATGTTTGGCGGTCGTGACTGCTCACCTGAGAAGTCTAGGATTCCAGGTGTTTCAGATTCAGACGACTGGCTCCTAACTGCCACCTCCAAGCATCTACTATTGCGGAGCCTACAAGCCACGATATCACTGGGCACTTCCCTTGGAATCACCTTCAATTGGCCAAAGTCTGTGTTGCTGCCATCTCAACGCATAAGATTCATCGGAGTAGAGATAGACTCAAACCGAATGCGGGTCTATCTACTTACAGAAAGGATACAAACCATACAGGCTCAAGTTCGAGCCTTACTTCTCAGATTCAAAGCCCCAGCCAGAGTGGTCCTGCAGCTATTGGGATCTATGTCCGCCACGGTTCTTCTAGTTCCCCTAGCAAGGTTGCACATGAGAGTTCTCCAGTGGCTTCTTTCAACTCAGTGGTCCTTTCAGGATCTCCCTCTCAGTCACCTCATATGGATCACGGAAACCTGCAAATGGGACCTTCACTGGTGGCTGATGCCCTCCAATCTGGATCAGGGACGACCCTTTGTTCCACCTCCTCCTGTGGCCACTTTGACTACGGACGCCTCCCAGATGGGGTGGGGGGGCATTCCCTGGGCAGGTCAGTCCAAGGCAAATGGCATTCAGAAGAGACCCTACTTCATATCATCATCTTAGAAATGAGGGCGGTGCTTCTGTCCCTACAAGCCCTTCACGATTACCTCCCTCAGGGCGTAATTGCCGTTCACTCTGACAACATGTCAGTTGTGTGGTATCTGAACAAACAAGGAGGGACCAGATCCTACCCTTTGCAGAGAGGCCATGAGAGTTTGGGAATGGGCAGTGTCGACCAAACGTTTTCTAGTGGCGACTCATATCCCTGGTAAGTCCAATGTGATAGCCGACAGACTGAGCAGAACTATCCTCTCTCCACACGCGTGGTCTCTGAACATTACGGTTGCAAATCAGATTTTCAGCAAATGGGGAATTCCTTGTTGCGACCTCTTCGCAACCCCGCTGAATGCGAAGTGCAAAAAGTTCTTCTCCGTCACCCCGGCTCCGAGGGAGAGCCCTATGGACGCACTAGCCCATCCGTGGCCCACCGGCTTGCTATATGCTTTTCCCCCAGTTCCCCTCCTTCCCAGAGTGATCCAAAAGGCGTCTCACTTGGGGAGCAAAATGATCTTAGTTGCTCCTTACTGGCCTCGCCAGGTATGGTTCCCCTATCTTCGGAAATATGCACTGGATGGTCCATGGTTCCTGGATCAGAACCCAGACCTATTGGTTCATCAGTCGGGACTACTCCACCAGTCCCTACACACCTTAAAATTGACGGCTTGGCTCCTCCTCTTCCGACTATAGTCAGGAATCATACCTTAGACCCGGAAGTTGTACACATCTTATCTTCGGCCCACAAGTCTGCTACTAAGAAATTGTATTCTAGCAAATGGAAGAGATTTGCTATTTGGGCTCAACTCCAGGGTCTGGATCCCATCACTATTCCTGTATCAGAAGTCCTGAAATTTCTAACTTCCCTTTTCAATCAAGGCTCTTCAGTCTCTACCATCAAGGTTCAATTGGCAGCTATTTCCAATTTTCACGAGTCTATAAACCCACCTTTAATGAGCAACAGATTGTGTAAGACCTTCATGAAAGGTGCTGCTTTACGACCTCCAATTTCTCATCCTGCTCCTCCATGGGATCTCGATGTGGTGTTACGTGCCTTAACTTCCTCCCCCTTCGAACCAGCAGCAACATGTGATTTAAAATTTCTATCCTGGAAAACTGCCTTTCTGGTTGCGATTACTTCTGCCAGAAGGGTTTCAGAGCTTCAAGCTTTGTCTGTAAAACCTCCGTACTTGGTTTTTCACAAAGATAGAGTATCTCTCAGGCCAAATCCATCCTTTGTCCCTAAGGTTTGTTCCAGTTTTTGCCTACAACAGTCATTAGAACTTCCAGTCTTCTTTCTGAAGTATTCAAACAAAGCGGAATACATATTCCACACATTGGATATCCACAGGCAATTGCGTTTTTATTTAGATAGGACCAAACAAACAAGGAAAACAGATCAATTGTTTGTATCCTTTTCGGATAATAAATTGGGCAAAGCCGTCACAAAGGTCACTGTTGCCAAATGGATCAGGGACTGTATTACTCAAGCTTATTCCTCTTCTAATAAAGAGCTTACGACCTCTGTCAAAGCTCATTCTACAAGAGCTATGGCTACTTCAATAGCATTCCATTCTAAGCTTGCCATTAGTGACATTTGTGCTGCCACGTGGTCCTCCCAGCACACTTTCATCTCTACTACAAATTGGATGTGGCATCTAGGGACGAGCTTCATTTGGTTCCACAGTGCTCAGGAGTGTTTTCCAGTGAGCCACCCAGGATTTAGGTGCTAGGGGCGCTGTCCCATCAGTACAGAATGTAGGCGAGATAGGATCACATAACATCTTTTAGTTATGTACTTACCATAACTTTAGATGTTTGGGATCCATTTCCTACATTCTAATAACCCACCCTCCTTCCCCCTTCCTTGGAGATCAGAGGATATGAGAAGGTCCGAATTCTGTTGTTTCATCTTGAAACATCTGGCAATGTTATATAAACAAGTTGTGTATGCGTGCATGAATGCGGACAAACAAGATCTGGGGGATTAGTGGTGGTGCATCCTGGGATAAGAAATAGCTCAGCCAATAAGAGGCTTCGCTCTATAGCATAGCGTGCCGAGTTGGAGCCGAGGATCGGCCGAGCCCATCAGTACAGAATGTAGGTGAGATGGATCCCAAACATCTAAAGTTATGGTAAGTACATAACTAAAAGTTTATGCCTTTCCCTTTCTGGCTTTCCTCTCCAAGGTACTACTAAAGATCAAACAGGACAAACATAGGGCAATACTGATTGCACCAGACAGGCCATGCCAAGACTGGTACAGCCTTTTGCGCAATGTGTCACTGCTGGCACCGTGGCACCTGCGTCAGATGCCTGTCCTGCTGTCCCAGCAGGAGGGCCAGATTCTGCACCCACAGCTTCAAAACCTGAACCAGGCAGCCTGGCTAATTACCTGATCTCTCCGTTACCATCCCTCAGTAAGCAAGTGATGGATGTCATTCTGTGGAGGCAAGGAGGCCTAGTACTAGAAAATCCTATGCTGAAAAATGGAAAAGATTCTGTTCCTGGAACCAAACTCAGGGGATGGGCACAGCAGCGCCCAGTTTACCTCAGATTCTTCAGTACTTAACTGAGATGCTTCACAAGGGCCTTTCCTTTTCCTCCATCAAAACTCATGCCTCAGCCATTTCAGCTCATTATAACACAGAATCACCCCTCTTCTCTCATCCACTGCTGAAGCAGTTCCTCGGAGGGGCCAAAAACTTAAGACTACCCAGGAGAGCCCCTACTCCAGCCTGGGACCTTCACTTTGTATTGGAAAAGCTCACTCTGCCTCCTTTTGAGCCAGCTGCAAATGCAGAGTTGAAATTCCTTTCTTGGAAAACAGCCTTCCTTTTAGCCATCACTTCAGCAAGAAGAGTGTCTGAACTACAGGCCCTCATGGCAGTGGAGCCTTTCATCATCTTTCATGTGGCCAGGTTGTCCCTCAGGACCAATCCCTCCTTCATGCCCAAGGTGGCATCCAGTGTGGCCCTTAATCAGTCCATTCATTTGCCAACCTTCTTTTCTAATCCACAGAACAAAGGGGAACAAATACAGCACTCCTTGGATGGGCACAGACAACTTAGATTTTACCTGGACAGGACTAAACCTCTCAGGAAATCTGAACAGTTGCTGGTTGCATTTGCTGCAGGCGCAGAGTGGAAGGCCATTTCAAAGCAAACTGTTTCTGTGTGGATAGGCCATTGCATTAATTTCTATTAAAAGCACTATGCAAAACCTACCCCACAGGGATAAGACCACATTCAACCTGGGCTGCATCTACCTCTACAGCCTTTCTCAGAGGTGTGCTACCAGGGACATCCAAGAAGCTGCTACCTGGAGTTCTGTACATACCTTCACCAAGCATTACCATTTGCAAATTTTTTTCTAAATCCAGAGCTGGCTTTGTCACTGCAGTCTTGCAGGGCCTTATAGCTGGTCCTAATGCTATCTAATTTCTTCCTCCCATCGTTAGCTTTGGGAATCTACCCAAATGTGAGGACTGCAACAGTGAAACACGAAGAACATAGTACAGTTGTGTACACTTACCATAAATGTAGATGTTCGAGTGTATTCACTGTTGCAGTCCTGGTTACCCTCCTTCCAGCCCCCTGACTTCTATTGGCTATACCTCTATTCTTGTTTACTATGCTTAAAGCATTTTGGTGTATTTGCTTTTTTGTTGGAGGTGTAACCTTGTATATATAATTGCTTCCCATTATGAGGGCACCTGACATCTGGGGCAAGAAAAACTGATGTAATGGTGTCGGCTTCATGCTTTATACCCCTGACTACCTGACATTATGGAAGATGAGACAGCAACCGAAGCAGGACCCAAGACTTTTATAATCAGGCCATCTGAGGGCTACTGCAAGCAGATAACCCAAATGTGATGACTGCAACAGTGAATACCTAACACCTACATTTATGGTAAGTGTAAGCAGCTGTAGTTTCCTTATAATAAATGAAACTACTCATTGAAGCAGTGCTTATCAGGGCCGAAATTCTTAAGCTGACAGACCATTTTTAAACTAATGATATAATCTGCCAACAGATATTCTGGTATTCTTTGATAAAACTTTGCTTGTGTTTAAATATTCATATCAACAGATATCTTCGCCCTTTTCAACTGAGGAAATGAAATGTACCTTTCTGGAATATTCTGCTTCTAGCAGTGAAAAAAAATGCAGCATCATTTAATGTTTTAACGATCCAGACAAGGAACTATCAGTAGTGCCTATTTTCCCTAATAACGATGCAAATTTAAGTACTGCCACATCTATTTCTAAATCCCAAAAAAATGCAAATATGTAAAAGGTGGCAAAACTTACTAGTCATACTGTGATACAATAGTGAACATTAACAGCTAATGGTAGCAGCATTTTTCAGCAAGAGGCAAGGGTTTGTTTTCTTTAATTAGAACTGTTATAAAGTAGTAATTGTAATTAAAGGAAATTTTCACTAATACCCGTTCACTACTACTAAGACATGTAAGGTTTTACACATGCAGAACTTTAAGATACACTACTCAAACAACCATTTTTTACTGCTACATGACATGTCCCCCCCTTTTAAAAAAAGTACCATCCAATAGATATAAGGACTGTCCTCCAAGCCCCGGAAAGTAACCCCTTTTTTAAAAAAGACATTCCCCCCTTTTTAATGTTCTGCAAATCCTTTATACTCTACTACTGAGACACTGTTATCACAAATACACTCTGAAGCCAGTTTTTTCTAATGAAAACTGTACCATTTTTAAACATTTTCAGAATGTTTTGTCCCTACTGAACTGTTACTATTATACTGCTGACATGTTTATCTCTTTCTACTGTGCACTGCCCCCCCCTTATACTTCACTACTGGACACTTCCCCCCAGCCCTTATATATAAAAAAACGTCCCACCAGGCTTATACTACTACTCAGACACGTAAGGTTATACTAAAAAGACATGTTTGCCCTATACGATACTCAGACCTTAATCCTTATTCTACAGCCTGCAGACACCCATCCATATACTACTACTGAGACATGCCCCCCAAGCCTTTATACTCAGACACTGCCCCCCCGCTTTTACGCTACACCCGACATTTCCCCTTTTTTATCCTTTCCAGACATTCAAAAAAAAAAAAAAAAAAAAAAAAAAAAAAAAAAAAAAAACTTTTTTTTTATTTCCATTTTTCTTTAATTTTTTTTTTTTTTTTTTTTTTCCTTTTCTGAAAAAGTTTTGATAGGGCCCCTTTACTTTTTCTGTTTGGAAAAAGTTTTTTCTTCTATTACCTTTTTATCAGCAGAATCCATCAGCCCTTTATACTGGCCCCCCCACAAAGGCATGTTTTTCTTTAAAGG
>NW_025049219.1:0-12960 GCF_019279795.1 Protopterus annectens | reverse complement strand
CCCCTGGCAAGTGTGCTGTAGCTTAGCACTGTAATAATACCTGGCAAATGTGCTGTACCTCAACAGTACAATTAAACATGGCAGGGTGCTGCTATCAGCATTGTAATAATACCTGTCAATGTGTGCTGTACCTCAGTAAGTGTGCAGTACCTCTGCAGTGTAATAATAACTGCAAGTGCCCTGTACCTGAGAACTGTAATAATACCGGGCAAGTGCTCTGTAACTCAGCATTGTAATAATACTTGGCTAGTGTGCTATACGTCAGCACTGTAATAAAATGTGGCAAGTGTGCCGTACATCAACAGTGTAATAAAACCTGGGAAGTATGCTGTCCTTTAACACTGTAATAGTACCTGGCAAGAGTGCTGTACCTCAGCACTGTAATAATACCTGGCAAGTATGCTGTACCTGAGCACTGTAATAATACATGGCAAGTGTGCTGTACCTGAGCACTGTAATAGTACCTGGCAAGTGTGCTGTACCTCATCATTGTAATAACACCTGGCAAGTGTGCTGTACCTCAATACTGTAATAAAACCTGGCAAGTGTGCTTTACCTCATCACTGAAATAATACCTGGCAAGTGTGTTGTACCTGAGCATTATAATAATACCTGGCAAGTGTGCTGTACCTCAACAATGTAATAATACCTAGCAAGTGTATTGTACCTCAGCAACTGTGCAGTAACTCCACACTGTAATAATACCTGGCAAGTGTGTTGTACCTCAACAGTGTAATAAATCCTGGCAAGTGTGCTGTACCTGAGCATTGTAATTATAACTGGCAAGGGTGCTGCACCTCAGCACTGTAATAATACCTTGCAAAGGTGCTGTACCTCAGCACTGTAATAATAACTGGCAAGTGTACTGTACATCAGCACTGTAATAATACCTGGAAAGTGTGCTGTACCACAGCACTGTTATAATACATGGCAAGTGTGGTGTACCTTACCACTGTAATAAAACTTGGCAACTGTGCTGTACCTCAGCACTGTAATAAAACCTGGCAAGTGTGCCGTACCTTAGCACTGTAATAAAACCTGCCAAGTGTGCTGTACCATAGCACTGTAATAATACCTGGCAAGTGTGCTGTACCTTAGCACTGTAATAATATCTGGGAAGTGTGCTGTACCTCACCAGGGTAATAATACCTGGCAGGATGCTGTACTTCAAAGTTGTAGTAAAACCTGGCAAGTGTGCAGTACCTCAGCAAGTGTGCACTACCTCAGCACTATAATATCTACATGTGTGCTCTACCGCAACACTGTAATAATACTTGGCAAGTATGCTGTAACTTGACAATGTAATAATGCCTGGCATGTGTGCTGTACCTGAGCACTATAATAATACCTGGCAAGTGTGCTGCACCTCAGCATTGTAAAAGTTTCTGGCAAGCGTGCTGTACCTCAACAGTGTAATAATACCTGGCAGGTGTGCTGTACTTTACCATTGTAATAATACCTGGCAAGTATGCTGTACCTCAGCAGTGTAATAATACCTGGCAAGTGTGATGTACCTCAGCACTGTAATAAAACCTGGCAAGTGAGCTGTACCTCAGCAAGTGAGTAGTACCTCAGCACTGTAATAATACCTGCAAGTGTGCTGTACCTCAACAATATAATAATACCTGGTAAGTGTGCTGTACCTTAACAATGTAATAAAACCTTGCAAGTGTGCTGTACCTCAGCACTGTAACAAAACCTGGCAAGTCTGCTGTACCTAAACACTGTAATAACACCTGGCAAGTGTGCTGTACCTGAACACTGTAATAATAACTGGCAAGTGTGTTGTACCTCAACACTGTAATAGTACCTGGCAAGTGTGCTGTGTCTGACTACTGTAACAGAACCTGGCAAGTGTGCTGTATCTGAACACTGTAATAATACCTGATGCATGTCCTGTACCTCAACACTGTAATAATACCTGGCAAGTGTGCTGTACCTCAGCATGGTAACAATACCTATCAAGTGTGCCATACTTCAGCACTGTAATAAAACCTGGCAAGTGTGCTGTACCTCAGAAAGTGTGTAGTACCTCAGCACTGTAATAATACCTGCAAGTGTGCTGTACCTTAACAATATAATAATACCTGGTAAGTGTGCTGTACCTTAACAATGTAATAATACCTTCCAAGTGTGCTGTACCTGAGCACTGTAATAATACTTGGCAAGTGTGCTGTACCTCAGCACTGTAATAATACCTGGCAAGTGTGTTGTACCTCAGCACATAAATAATACCTGGCAAGTGTGCTGTACCTCAGCACTGTAATAATACCTGGCGAGTATGCTGTATCTCAGGACTGTAATAAAACCAGGAAAAAGTGCAGTACCTGAGCACTGTAATAATACCCGGCAAGTGTGATGTACATCACCACTGTAATAATACCTGGCAAGTGTGCTGTACCTCAGCACTGTAATAATACCTGGCAAATGTGCTGTACCTGAACACTGTAATAATACCTGGCAAGTGTGCTGTACCTGAACACTGTAATAATAACTGGCAAGTGTGTTGCACCTCAACAATGTAATAGTTCCTGGCAAGTGTGCTGTGCCTGAATACTGTAACAGTACCTGGCAAGTGTGCTGTATCTGAACACTGTAATAATACCTGACGAGTGTCCTGTACCTCAACATTCAATAATGGCAAGTGTGCTGTACCTCAGCAGTGTAATAAAACCTGGCAAGTGTGGTGTACCTGACCACTGTAATAATACCTGGCAAGTATGCTGCACCAGAGCACTGTAATAATACTTGGCAAGGGTGCTGCACCTCAGCACTGTAATAAAACCTACCAAGTGTGCTGTACCTCAGCAGTATAATAATACCTAGCAAGTGTGCTGTACCTCAGCAGTGTAATAATACCTGGCAAGTATGCTGTACCTCAGGACTGTAATAATACCTCGTACGTGTGCTGTCCCTCAGTACTGTAAAAATACTTGGGAAGTGTGCTCTACCTCAGCACTGCAATCATACCTGGCAAGTGTGCTTTACCTCAGCATGGTAATAATACCTATCAAGTGTGCCATACTTCAGCACTGTAATAAAACCTGGCAAGTGTGCTGTACCTCAGCAAGTGTGTAGTACCTCAGCACTGTAATAATACCTGCAAGTGTGCTGTACCTTAACAATATAATAATACCTGGTAAGTGTGCTGTACCTTAACAATGTAATAATACCTTGCAAGTGTGCTGTACCTGAGCACTGTAATAATACTTGGCAAGTGTGCTGTACCTCAGCACTGTAATAATACCTGGCAAGTGTGTTGTACCTCAGCACTTGAATAATACCTGGCAAGTGTGCTGTACCTCAGCACTGTAATAATACCTGGTGAGTATGCTGTATCTCAGCACTGTAATAAAACCAGGAAAAAGTGCAGTACCTGAGCACTGTAATAATATCCAGCAAGTGTGATGTATATCACCACTGTAATAATACCTGGCAAGTGTGCTGTACCTCAGCACTGTAATAATACTAAGCAAATGTGCTGTACCTGAACACTGTAATAATACCTGGCAAGTGTGCTGTATCTGACTACTGTAACAGAACCTGGCAAGTGTGCTGTATCTGAACACTGTAATAATACCTGATGAGTGTCCTGTACCTCAACACTGTAATAATACCTGGCAAGTGTGCTGTACCTCAGTATGGTAACAATACCTATCAAGTGTGCCATACTTCAGCACTGTAATAAAACCTGGCAAGTGTGCTGTACCTCAGCAAGTGTGTAGTACCTCAGCACTGTAATAATACCTGCAAGTGTGCTGTACCTTAACAATATAATAATACCTGGTAAGTGTGCTGTACCTTAACAATGTAATAATACCTTGCAAGTGTGCTGTACCTGAGCACTGTAATAATACTTGGCAAGTGTGCTGTACCTCAGCACTGTAATAATACCTGGCAAGTGTGTTGTACCTCAGCACATAAATAATACCTGGCAAGTGTGCTGTACCTCAGCACTGTAATAATACCTGGCGAGTATGCTGTATCTCAGCACTGTAATAAAACCAGGAAAAAGTGCAGTACCTGAGCACTGTAATAATACCAGGCAAGTGTGATGTACATCACCACTGTAATAATACCTGGCAAGTGTGCTGTACCTCAGCACTGTAATAAAACCAGGCAAATGTGCTGTACCTGAACACTGTAATAATACCTGGCAAGTGTGCTGTACCTGAACACTGTAATAATAACTGGCAAGTGTGTTGTACCTCAACAATGTAATAGTTCCTGGCAGTTGTGCTGTGCCTGAATACTATAACAGTACCTGGCAAGTGTGCTGTATCTGAACACTGTAATAATACCTGACGAGTGTCCTGTACCTCAACACTCAATAATGGCAAGTGTGCTGTACCTCAGCAGTGTAATAAAACCTGGCAAGTGTGGTGTACCTGACCACTGTAATAATACCTGGCAAGTGTGCTGCACCAGAGCACTGTAATAATACTTGGCAAGGGTGCTGCACCTCAGCACTGTAATAAAACCTACCAAGTGTGCTGTACCTCAGCAGTATAATAATACCTGGCAAGTGTGCTGTACCTCAGCAGTGTAATAATACCTGGCAAGTATGCTGTACCTCAGGACTGTAATAATACCTGGCAAGTGTGCTGTCCCTCAGTATTGTAAAAATACCTGGCAAGTGTGCTGCACATCAGCAGTGTAATAATACCTGGTAAGTGTGCTGTACCTCAGCACTGCAATCATACCTGGCAAGTGTGCTTTACCTCAGCATGGTAATAATACCTATCAAGTGTGCCATACTTCAGCACTGTAATAAAACCTGGCAAGTGTGCTGTACCTCAGCAAGTGTGTAGTACCTCAGCACTGTAATAATACCTGCAAGTGTGCTGTACCTTAACAATATAATAATATCTGGTAAGTGTGCTGTACCTTAACAATGTAATAATACCTTGCAAGTGTGCTGTACCTGAGCACTGTAATAATACTTGGCAAGTGTGCTGTACCTCAGCACTGTAATAATACCTGGCAAGTGTGTTGTACCTCAGCACTTGAATAATACCTGGCAAGTGTGCTGTACCTCAGCACTGTAATAATACCTGGCGAGTATGCTGTATCTCAGCACTGTAATAAAACCAGGAAAAAGTGCTGTACCTGAGCACTGTAATAATAGCTGGCAAGTGTGATGTACATCACCACTGTATGTAATAATACCTGGCAAATGTGCTGTACCTGAACACTGTAATAATACCTGGCAAGTGTGCTGTACCTGAACACTGTAATAATAACTGGCAAGTGTGTTGTACCTCAACACTGTAATAGTTCCTGGCAAGTGTGCTGTGCCTGAATACTGTAACAGTACCTGGCAAGTGTGCTGTATCTGAACACTGTAATAATACCTGATGAGTGTCCTGTACCTCAACACTGTAATAATACCTGGCAAGTGTGCTGTACCTCAGCAGTGTAATAAAACCTGGCAAGTGTGGTGTACCTGGGCACTGTAATAATACCTGGCATGTGTGCTGCACCTGAGCACTGTAATAATACCTGGCAAGGGTGCTGTACCTCAGCACTGTAATAAAACCTACCAAGTGTGCTGTAGCTCAGCAGTATGATAATACCTGGCAAGTGTGCTGTACCTCAGCACTGTAATAATACCTGGCAAGTATGCTGTACCTCAGCACTGTAATAATAACTGGCAAGTGTGATGTACATCACCACTGTAGTTATACTTGGTAAGTGTGCTGTACCTCAGCACTGTAATAATACCTGGCAAATGTGTTGTACCTGAACACTGTAATAATACCTGGCAAGTGCGCTGTACCTCAACAGTGTAATAAAACCTGGCAAGTGTGCTGTACCTGAGCATTGTAATTATAACTGGCAAGGGTGCTGCACCTCAGCACTGTAATAATACCTTGCAAATGTGCTGTACCTCAGCTCTGTAATAATAACTGGCAAGTGTACTGTACATCAGCACTGTAATAATACCTGGAAAGTGTGCTGTACCACAGCACTGTTATAATACATGGCAAGTGTGGTGTACCTTAGCACTGTTATAAAACTTGGCAACTGTGCTGTACCTCAGCACTGTAATAAAACCTGGCAAGTGTGCCGTACCTCAGCACTGTAATAAAACCTGCCAAGTGTGCTGTACCACAGCACTGTAATAATACCTGGCAAGTGTGCTGTACCTCAGCACTGTAATAATGCCTGACAAATGTGCTGTACCTCAGCAGTGCAATAATGCCTGGAAAGTGTGATGTAGCTTAGCACTGTAATAATACATGGCAAGTGTGCTGTATCTCAGCATTGTAATAAAACCTGGCAAGTGTGCTGTACCTCAACAGTATAATAAAACATGGCAGGGTGCTGCTATCAGCATTGTAATAATACCTGTCAATAGGTGCTGTACCTCAGTAAGTGTGCAGTACCTCTGCAGTGTAATAATAACTGCAAGTGCCCTGTACCTGAGAACTGTAATAATACCGGGCAAGTGCTCTGTAACTCAGCATTGTAATAATACTTGGCTAGTGTGCTATACGTCAGCACTGTAATAATATGTGGCAAGTGTGCCGTACATCAACAGTGTAATAATACCTGGGAAGTGTGCTGTCCTTTAACACTGTAATAGTACATGGCAAGAGTGCTGTGCCTCAGCACTGTAATAATACCTGGCAAGTATGCTGTACCTGAGCACTGTAATAATACATGGCAAGTGTGCTGTACCTGAGCACTGTAATAATACCTGGCAAGTGTGCTGTACCTCATCATTGTAATAACACCTGGCAAGTGTGCTGTACCTCAATACTGTAATAAAACTTGGCAAGTGTGCTGTGCTTCAGCAGTGTAATAAAACCTGGCAAGTGTGCTGTACCTCAGCACTGAAATAATACCTGGCAAGTGTGTTGTACCTGAGCACTATAATAATACCTGGCAAGTGTGCTGTACCTCAACAATGTAATAATACCTAGCAAGTGTATTGTACCTCAGCAACTGTGCAGTAACTCCGCACTGTAATAATACCTGGCAAGTGTGTTGTACCTCAACAGTGTAATAAAACCTGGCAAGTGTGCTGTACCTGAGCATTGTAATTATAACTGGCAAGGGTGCTGCACCTCAGCACTGTAATAATACCTTGCAAAGGTGCTGTACCTCAGCACTGTAATAATAACTGCCAAGTGTACTGTACATCAGCACTGTAATAATACCTGGAAAGTGTACTGTACCACAGCACTGTTATAATACATAGCAAGTGTGGTGTACCTTAGCACTGTAATAAAACTTGGCAAGTGTGCTGTACCTCAGCACTGTAATAAAACCTGGCAAGTATGCCGTAGCTCAGCACTGTAATAAAACCTGCCAAGTGTGCTGTACCACAGCACTGTAATAATACCTGGCAAGTGTGCTGTACCTCAGCACTGTAATAATACCTGGGAAGTGTGCTGTACCTCACCACGGTAATAATACCTGGCAGGATGCTGTACTTCAAAGATGTAGTAAAACCTGGCAAGTGTGCAGTACCTCAGCAAGTTTGCACTACCTCAGCACTATAATATCTACACGTGTGTTCTACCTCAACACTGTAATAATACTTGGCAAGTATGCTGTGCCTTGACAATGTAATAATACTTGGCATGTGTGCAGTACCTGAGCACTGTAATAATACCTGGCAAGTGTGCAGCACCTCAGCATTGTAAAAGTTTCTGGCAAGCGTGCTGTACCTCAACAGTGTAATAATACCTGGCACGTGTGCTGTACTTTACCATTGTAATAATACCTGGCAAGTATGCTGTACCTCAGCAGTGTAATAATACCTGGCAAGTGTGATGTACCTCAGCACTGTAATAAAACCTGGCAAGTGAGCTGTACCTCAGCAAGTGAGTAGTACCTCAGCACTGTAATAATACCTGCAAGTGTGCTGTACCTCAACAATATAATAATACCTGGTAAGTGTGCTGTACCTTAACAATGTAATAAAACCTTGCAAGTGTGCTGTACCTCAGCACTGTAACAAAACCTGGCAAGTCTGCTGTACCTAAACACTGTAATAACACCCGGCAAGTGTGCTGTACCTGAACACTGTAATAATAACTGGCAAGTGTGTTGTACTTTAACACTGTAATAGTACCTGGCAAGTGTGCTGTACCTGACTGCTGTAACAGAACCTGGCAAGTGTGCTGTATCTGAACACTGTAATAATACCTGATGAGTGTCCTGTACCTCAACACTGTAATAATACCTGGCAAGTGTGCTGTACCTCAGTATGGTAACAATACCTATCAAGTGTGCCGTACTTCAGCACTGTAATAAAACCTGGCAAGTGTGCTGTACCTCAGCAAGTGTGTAGTACCTCAGCACTGTAATAATACCTGCAAGTGTGCTGTACCTTAACAATATAATAATACCTGGTAAGTGTGCTGTACCTTAACAATGTAATAATACCTTGCAAGTGTGCTGTACCTGAGCACTGTAATAATACTTGGCAAGTGTGCTGTACCTCAGCACTGTAATAATACCTGGCAAGTGTGTTGTACCTCAGCACTTGAATAATACCTGGCAAGTGTGCTGTACCTCAGCACTGTAATAATACCTGGCGAGTATGCTGTATCTCAGCAGTGTAATAAAACCAGGAAAAAGTGCAGTACCTGAGCACTGTAATAATACCCGGCAAGTGTGATGTACATCACCACTGTAATAATACCTGGCAAGTGTGCTGTACCTCAGCACTGTAATAATACCTGGCAAATGTGCTGTACCTGAACACTGTAATAATACCTGGCAAGTGTGCTGTACCTGAACACTGTAATAATAACTGGCAAGTGTGTTGTACCTCAACAATGTAATAGTTCCTGGCAAGTGTGCTGTGCCTGAATACTGTAACAGTACCTGGCAAGTGTGCTGTATCTGAACACTGTAATAATACCTGACGAGTGTCCTGTACCTCAACACTCAATAATGACAAGTGTGCTGTACCTCAGCAGTGTAATAAAACCTGGCAAGTGTGGTGTACCTGAGCACTGTAATAATACCTGGCAAGTGTGCTGCACCAGAGCACTGTAATAATACTTGGCAAGGGTGCTGCACCTCAGCACTGTAATAAAACCTACCAAGTGTGCTGTACCTCAGCAGTATAATAATACCTGGCAAGTGTGCTGTACCTCAGCAGTGTAATAATACCTGGCAAGTATGCTGTACCTCAGGACTGTAATAATACCTGGCAAGTGTGCTGTCCCTCAGTACTGTAAAAATACCTGGCAAGTGTGCTGTACATCAGCACTGTAATAATACCTGGTAAGTGTGCTGTACCTCAGCACTGCAATCATACCTGGCAAGTGTGCTGTACCTCAGCATGGTAATAATACCTATCAAGTGTGCCGTACTTCAGCACTGTAATAAAACCTGGCAAGTGTGCTGTACCTCAGCAAGTGTGTAGTACCTCAGCACTGTAATAATACCTGCAAGTGTGCTGTACCTTAACAATATAATAATACCTGGTAAGTGTGCTGTACCTCAGCACTGTAATAATACCTGGCAAGTGTGCTGTACCTCAGCACTGTAATAATACCTGGCAAGTGTGCTGTACCTCAGCACTGTAATAATACCTGGCAAGTGTGCTGTACCTCAGCACTGTAATAATACCTGGCAAGTGTGCTGTACCTCAGCACTGTAATAATACCTGGCAAGTGTGCTGTACCTCAGCACTGTAATAATACCTGGAAAGGTGCTGTACCTGAGCATGGTAATAATAACTGGCAAGTGTGCTGTACCTCAGCACTGTAATAATACCTGGCAAATGTGCTGTACCTGAACACTGTAATAATACCTGGCAAGTGCGCTGTACCTCAACACTGTAAAAATACCTGGCAAGTGTGCTGTATATCAACACTCTAATAATACCTGCCAAGTGTGCTGTACCTAAACACTGAAATAATACCTGGCAAGTGTGGTGTACCTCAGCACTGTAAAAACACCTGGCAAGTGTGCTGTACCTCAGCACTGCAATAATACCTGGCAAGTGTGCTGTACCTCAGCACTGTAATAATACCTGGCAAGTGTGCTGTACCTCAGCACTGTAAAAATACCTGGCAAGTGCTTTACCTCAGCACTGTAATAATACCTGGCAAGTGTGCGGTACCTCTGCACTGTAAAAATACCTGGCAAGTGTGCTGTACCTCAGCAGTGTAATAATACCTGCAAGGGTGCTGTACCTCAGAACTGTAATAATATCTGGTAAGAGTGCTGTACCTCAGCAGTGTAATAAAACTTGCCAAGTGTGCTGTACCTTATCACTGTAATAATACCTGGCAGGTGTGCTGTACCTCAGCACTGTAATGATACCTGGCAAGTGTGCTGTACCTCAGCACTGTAATAACACCTGGCAAGTGTGCTGTACCTCAGTACTGTAATAATACCTGGCAAGTGTGCTGTACCTCAGCACTGTAATAATACCTGGCAAGTGTGCTGTACCTCAGCACTGTAATAATACCTGGCAAGTGTGCTGTACATCAGCACTGTAATAATACCGGGCAAGTGTGCTGTACCTCAGCACTCTAATAATACCTGGCAAGTGTGCTGTACCTCAGCACTGTAATAATACCTGGCAAGTGTGCTGTATCTCAGCACTGTAATAATACCTGGCAAGTGTGCTGTACCTCAGCACTGTAATAATACCTGGCAAGTGTGCTGTACCTCAGCATTGTAATAACACCTGGCAAGTGTGATGTACATCAACTGTAATAATACCTGGCAAGTGTGTACCTGCACTGTAATAATAATACCTGGCAAGTGTGCTGTCCCTCAGCACTGTAAAAATACCTGGCAAGTGTGCTGTACCTCAACATTGTAATAATACCTGGCAAGTGTGCTGTACCTCAGCACTGTAATAATACCTGGCAAGTGTGCTGTACCTCAGCACTGTAATAATACCTGGCAAGTGTGCTGTACCTCAGCACTGCAATAATACCTGGCAAGTGTGCTGTACCTCAGCACTGTAATAATACCTGGCAAGTGTGCTGTACCTCAGCAGTGTAATAACACCTGGCAAGTGTGCTGTACCTCAGCACTCTAATAATACCTGCCAAGTGCTGTACCTCAACACTGTAGTAATACCTGGCAAGTGTGGCATACCTCAGCACTGTAATAATACCTGGCAAGTGTGCTGTACCTCAGCACTGTAATAATACCTGGCAAGTGTGCTGTACCTCAGCACTGTAATAATACCTGGCAAGTGTGCTGTACCTCAGCAGTGTAATAATACCTGCAAGGGTGCTGTACCTCAGCACTGTAATAATATCTGGCAAGTGTGCTGTACCTCAGCAGTGTAATAAAACCTGGCAAATGTGCTGTACCTCATCACTGTAATAATACCTGGCAAGTGTGCTGTACCTCAGCACTGTAATAATACCTGGCAAGTGTGCTGCACCTCTGCACTGTAATAATACCTGGCAAGTGTGCTGTACCTCAGCACTGTAATAATACCTGGCAAGTGTGCTGTACCTCAGCACTGTAATAATACCTGGCAAGTGTGCTGTACCTCAGCACTGCAATAACACCTGGCAAGTGTGCTGTACATCAGAACTGTAGTAATACCTGGCAAGTGTGTTGTACCTCAGCAGTGTAATAATCCCTGGCAAGTGTGCTGTACCTCAGCACTGTAATAATACCTGGCAAGTATGTTGTTCTTTAGCAAGTATGCAGTACCTAGCACTGTAATATTACCTGGCAAGTGTGCAGTACCTCAGCACTGTAATAATACCTGCCAAGTGTGCTGTCCCTCAGCACTGTAAAAATACCTGGCAAGTGTGCTGTACCTCAACATTTTAATAATACCTGGCAAGTGTGCTGTACCTCAGCACTGTAATAATGCCTGGCAAGTGTGCTGTAGCTCAGCACTGTAAACATACATGGCAAGTGTGCTGTATCTCAGCACTGTAATAATGCCTGGCAAGTGTGCTGTACCTCAGCACTAAAATAATACCTGCAAAATGTGCTGTACCTCAGCACTGTAATAATACCTGGCAAGTGTGCTGTACCTCAGTACTGTAATAATACCTGGCAAGTGTTTTGTACTCAGCATTGTAATAATAGCTGGCAGGTGTGCTGTACCTCAGCATTGTATCAAAACCTGGCAAGTCTGCTGTACCTAAACACTGTAATAACACCTGGCAAGTGTGCTGTACCTCAGCAGTGTAATGATCCCTGGCAAGTGTGCTGTACCTCAGCACTGCAATAATACCTGGCAAATGTGCTGTACCTCAACACTGTAATAATACCTGGCAGGTGTGCTGTACCTCAGCACTGTAATAATGCCTGGCAAGTGTGCTGTACCTCAGCACTGTAATAATACCTGGCAAGTGTGCTGTACCTCAGCACTGTAATAATACCTGGCAAGTGTGCTGTACCTCAGCACTGTAATAATACCTGGCAAGTGTGCTGTACCTCAGCACTGTAATAATACCTGGCAAGTGTGCTGTACCTCAGGACTGTAATAATACCTGGCAAGTGTGCTGTACCTGAACACTGTAATAATACCTGGCAAGTGCGCTGTACCTCAACACTGTAAAAATACCTGGCAAGTGTGCTGTATATCAACACTGTAATAGTACCTGCCAAGTGTGTTGTCCCTGAACACTCTAATAATACCTGCCAAGTGTGCTGTACGACAGCACTGTAATAATACCTGGCAGGAGTGCTGTACCACAGCACTGTAATAATACCTGGCAAGTCTGCTGTACCTTAGAACTGTAATAATACCTGGCAAGTGTGGTGTACCTCAGCACTGTAAAAACACCTGGCAAGTGTGCTGTACCTCAGCACTGCAATAACACCTGGCAAGTGTGCTGTACCTCAGCACTGTAGTAATACCAGGCTAGTGTCCTGTACCTCTGCAGTGCAATAACACCTGGCAAGTGTGGTGTACCTCAGCAGTGTAATAATACCTGGCAAGTGTGCTGTACCTCAGCACTGTAATAATACCTGGCAAGTGTGCTTGCACCTCAGCAT
>NW_025049218.1:0-21350 GCF_019279795.1 Protopterus annectens | reverse complement strand
TAAGGCTTCCACCTGATTTACCTTACACATATATGTATGTATATGTATATATGATTTATATGTTTAGATATCTTTTCTGCAAACTCAGTCTGAGGTAATTTGGGTAGAGGTGAAGCTTGAGAGTTTTTGGCTGGTGCAAGCTCTAGTATTGTTAAAATAGCCCATCTGTCAGGATGAATGAATGTAGATAACACAGATGGAACATTATGGTGGTGAGTACATAACTTTTACATCCTCTGGGAGGTATTGAGAATGCAGCCAACCAAACCTCCTCAAATCAGTACCAGTGGCAACAGCACTGGATGTACAGAGTTATAAATGCACTTTAAACATTGAGTAATGAGCTGAGAAATAGAAGAAACCAAACCACACATTTTTCCTCACAGGAAGGAAGTGCAGATAAAACATTTCTCATGCTTTCACAATTAGTCAGAGTGAGCATTAAAATATGAGCCTGACAATTTGAAATTCTAAAAACTAAAGTTGCAAAAATCATACACTTTTTCCCCAAATATACCAATTGTTTTACTATCATTGTCAGAAGGGGAAGGAATAGAGTTAAAATGCTTGGCAGCAGCTCGACTGAATAAAGCTATAGCTGCTGGGTCAGATCTGGGATGAGTGTTCTGAAATTTGAAAGACTGAAGAACTTTGTACATTCTGTCTGCTTCTTCTGTATTCTTAGGTGCAGCAGGCTGGCTATCAAGGAAATCACAGGTTGTGACAAACACATCTTCCAGTGCTAACAGCACCGGGGGGAAGGGAGGAGGCTCTAGGAATTTTTTTTTTTCTCAAAAATTTTTTTTATTAATTATATGAATAGCAAGACAATTAAAAGATTACACATAACAAGAAGGCATAAATGAACATATAACAATTCATCTAGTGATAACAACCTTCATGAGATTTTGATAAGTTATTTAGAAATAAAACATACACCATATGTACACTATATACAAGTTAGGCAACCTGAGAGAAAAAAAAAATATATATATATATATATATTTAACATTAACTATTTAATATGTTTAGAACCTTTTTCTAACACAACCTTTCTAATAGCTTTTTTGGACTTCCACCTAAGTATCTTTGGGCATCAATAAATTTAAAAGCCATTTTCTGGAAAGTAACCCATTTTAATTTAGAACGATCAATCCAATTTTGTATTATATAAAGTTTTAGTAATGAGCAAATAAAAATGATAACATGAATATCAACTTTTGAAAGATGAATCAATGGAATATGCAGAATAGCAAATTCCCACGTCAACGTTGGTTTTTGATATCCCATTTTCTGCAGTCTGACTTTCAAAGATGTCCACAATCTGTGAGAAAAATGACAATACCATAGAATATGAAGGAGGTCTGCTTGGGGATGAGAACAGCATGAACACGAAGGGGACTTATTTGGGTTAAATTTGTTTAATTTGATTGGGGTAAAGTAGGCATCATTATTAATCATTAATTGAGTGTATGCTAATTTTTTAAAAGGGATAAATTCCTTAGTGTGTCTAATAGCCAGGACTTTCTGAGATTCTGACAATTGGGAATTATAATTCAACCAAACATTAGATAAAAGACAGTTGTGGTCCATCATTAAAGAATTAATTAATTTATATGAGTTTGAGAGCATTTTATCAGATGATGAAAGTATTTTAATAATCGTGTTAAGGTTTTTCAATTGTGAGTCTATGGGGACCAAAGATACAAATTTGTTTTAATTATTGCTCTTAGTTGTGTAAGAATTGGTGAGTAATTCCAGTTTACTTTCAATAACTTCAAAACATCTCCTATTTTTAGATTTTTAATTAAAGGATAGTTTGTTAAGTTCAAAGTTTATTGTCCAATAATATATTTGGGTTTAGATGAATTGGCTGAACATGGTGCGAGATCTTTTCTAGTTTACACATTTTGAGTAAGGTTTGGAAATCTCTAATCTTTTGTTTAAATACTGTAGATATATTTTTAATAAATAAACTATCCAGAGAGATAAAGGGAATAGCTTCAGGATTTAAATTATTAGAAATGACATAATTATACCATAATTTTATCCATAAAGAGTGATTTGGATAAGAAGTGTTATTGAATTTAGAGATAGTAAGAAGTTTATTGGATGAGACAATCAAATAATAGAGATAAAGATTAGGTAAACCCAAACCTCCTTGTCCTTGAAAATGCCAATCTAAAATAGGAAATTCTAACAGATTTAGGGAACCATATGAATTTTTGCCAAAGCTTTATTTAGAGACTCAAAAAATTTTTTGAAATTATCTGATCAGATGATGAGAATTGGTAAAGAAATTTAGGCAGAATATTCATTTTAATAATGGCCACCCTTGAAAGAAATGAAAGGTTTAGATGCTTCCATCTGTCCATATCAGACAATATAGAGTTCCATAATTTATTAATATTATTTTGAAAGGAAGATTTGTTATTGTGTTCTAAATTGATTCCTAAATATTTTATATTATAAGTAAACTGAAAATGATAGTCTGGAAACAAAAAAAGATTTGTGTGCTAAATGATTTAAGGGAAAAATATGAGTTTTTGTAGAATTTAAAAGAAAGTTGGAAACCAAAGAAAAATAATCAATAGAATTCATTATTTTTCTGTAATCAGATAATGGAGTTTGAAAGTAGATTACTAAATCATCCGCAAAAGCAGAGAAATTAATATTAGTATTAAGAATTCTAGGGATGTTATGAAAAGTATTTTGAGTAATAAACAATAGCAAAGGTTCTAAGTAAATGTTGAAAAGAAAAGGGGACAATGGACAACCCTGTCTTGTTCCTTTAGTGATCTTTATCGGAGCAGAAAATTGACCATTAATGTATAGTCTAGTAAACATATTCTTGTATAAAACTTTTAAAAATTATAAAGAATAAGGGAATATTAAAACATAACATAGTTTGAAATAGAAAGTTCCAACATACTCTGTCAAAGGCATTTGATGCATCTATAATCAAAGCATATATAGGGTTTGGATTTTTCTTAATGAGATGAAGTATAGTCTCTAAAGATAGAGTATTATCCCAAGCATGTCTCTGAGACATAAAACCTGATTGATCTGACGAGATAATTGAGGGTACAATCCGTTTCAATCTGTTAGCCAGAATAGATGACAGAATCTTAATATCCACGTTAATTAAAGAAATGGGTCTATAATTTACTGGGTCAGATTTATCTTTATTATTTTAGAATTAGAATGGTTTTGGATGTGTTCCAATGAATATCTGAGATATCATTAACTCTTATATGATTGTAAACTTTAAATAGAAAGGAAGAACTACCAATTTGAAAGTTTTGAAAAATTCTGGAGTAAAACCATCAGGTCGGAGATTTACCCAATTTAAGATTATCTATTGAATCCGAGATTTCTTGTACCGATATAGGGGTAGAAAGTAGTTTTGCTGATTATCATTAAGTTTAGGAACTGCAAAGAGTCTAAAAAGAGTTTTGAGTGATTATCTTTAACAGAATTAGAAGAACCTGAATATAACTCAGTGTAAAGAGAGGTGAAAAGTTGAATAATCTCTTCATCAGTATTATATAATCTGTTATTATAAGATAAAGATGTAATATTTGGATTTCTGAAGTTAACTTTAATAATTCTCGCTAACAATTTAGATGGAACCTGGGCCCACTCTGAATATGAAGCAAGTAGCTTTTGTTCAGCTAAGGAGAGGTTATTTTGGTGAAGCAAAATTAAATCTTTCTGACAATCAAAAATTTGTTTTCTAAAGTAGCCTCATAGTTCAGACTAAGATGATTTTCCAACGAAGAAATTCTTGATTTTAAGAATTCCTCTTTCTTAAAGTATTGTTTTTTGAAAAAAGCAGCTTTACTAATAAATAAACCTCTTAATCTTGCTTTATATGCAGCCCATTGTATGTCATAAGGAATGTCTGATGATTCAAGACTATTCACCATTTCATTTAGGATTTCTGAAGCTTGTTTGCAAATATCTTCATTTGACAATAAGTTATTATTTAAGGTCCACTTATTAAACATAGTTTTATTTTTGATATTGGGTTTTATGTTCAATTTTAGTGAAATTCTTGAGTGATCCGAAAAGAATCTGGGTTCTGCAGTAAAGTCCACAATATATTTTGAAATATAATCTGAAATTAGAAAGAAGTCTAATCTGGACCACGAATGATAGCACTTAGAATAATAAGTATATATATCATTCTTGTTTATATTTTTAACAGTCTTGGAGGGATCTATTAAATTATATTCTGTCATCAAATCATTTATAGCCAGAGTAGATTGAAGATTATAGGTGACAGTGGGCGAACGATCAATTACAGGGTTTATAACTGCATTCCAGTCACCACCCACTATAATATGATGATCCTTATAGGATGCAAGAATATTGTAAATTTTAAAATGAACAAATGTTGTGAATTACATGGGCCATATAGATTTAAAATTAATAAGGGTTTGTCCAAACCAGCAATAGAAGCGGTAAATAAGCACCACCTCCCTCATCATCAAATTTCTCATCAATAATATTCCCAATGAATTTTTGTTTAATGATTATAGCTACACCTCTGGAGTTAGATGAGTCACCTGAAGCTATAATCTTTTTGATCCATTTTTTAACTCTTTATTCCAATCAATACGTGAAATATGGGTCTCTTGAATAAAACAAATGTTAGCCTGTGATTTAAAGATCATATGAAATAATAGTGACTTTTTAGCTTTATCTTGAATGCCTCTAACATTCCAAGAATCTAAAATTATGTCAACAGGCATATTCTACAAATATAATCATTATTGATGCTATAAAAGTGAACTCAAGGTGCAAATCTAACACAACATTAAAAAGAAGAAGAAAAAAATAAAAGAAAAAACAGTCTTTAAGTATTCAAGCAAGTCATCAAATAACATTTGTTGAAAAAAAAAAGAAAAAAGTTTTTTTAAGAACCATGAAATGTATAATAATAACCTTTATCCTAACCCTAGTGCCTACCCACCAATCCCCCTGTGATAAAGGAAGAGCAGAAGAACATGAAAAAAACATTGTAATTATAGATAATAATAACCTCAAGTTAGAATACAAATTACTCAAAGGAAGCCTAACATAACATAAAGTCCGAGTAATACTACTAAAAATATATACAAAATTAACTAATTTCAAGACGTCCAACATGCTTAATCTACTTCTAATACTAATCTAAAGCTCCTATCCTTAAATTGAAATTTATAATGATTAAATGTATTTCCTCAAGTATTTCAAGAGAAGAGAAACAAGTAAATAATAAATAAATCACTCTGCTTAACTAGAACACTCTATCATAAGAAGTAATACAATTAAAACTGAAAGATATGTAAGATAACATATATAAGTATAACAAAACCAACTGGTAACATTATAATATAAGTAAATAAGCATAGCATTACTGAACTAAAGATAATAGTCATGCACTATCTACTGAACCTTCTTTAGTACTTTAGTGATAATTTCATTAATCAACATGACCATTAGTATGATAAAAGCACTAATACCTGTAGAATGAGTATTTAGTTATAGTTCAAATAAAGCAAAAAACAACTACCAAGCAACCATATCTCAAAATGAAAAGCAATTCAGTCTGGAGATGCATCTATTAACTATATAATAATAGTACAGGAACTATTCAAAATGAAATATTATAAGCTGTAAGGTTTTAACACTAGTTAATATACATGAATAAAGTATAATTATATTATTAAATAGTAACTTAAACAGCATCATATATATTGGACTGAATGTACAACAATGTGCATACATATAATTTTAAATCTACTTTTGAATATTTTACTAATGACTCTGTTAGGTTATGTAGCCATACTATTCTTCTAAGCTATAGATGTAACATAACAAAACAGCATGAAAAGACAAGGCTTTTAAAGTAAACATTTTGAACATCTAATTAAAACAGAAACAAGCAAGTTAAATGCAGTAAATCTAAGGGCTTAAATATATACATGTAGATTCAGCTAATCATATTAAAGATAGTTATTTCAAACCTTTCAAATAAGTAAAGGCTTTCTTAAACATAAACTACTAATCATAAATATCACATCCAGCCTCTGAGAGAGAGAGCAGAGAATAGAAAGAACATGAAACTTTCATATGAACAGGTATACTTTGTAACATTTGTCAAATTAAACACTTCAGTATAATATAAAATATTGTATGAAAAAATATTCTGAATAGGAAAATATGTTCATTTCTTTACACATCCTTTAGAATTTTAATATATAAAACTAACCTGTTCATTTGTTTCCAGAAACATTTTCACTCTGCTTTATGAAAGTAGCAGCTTGCTTTGAAGTCATGCAGACACACTAAAAGTCACTGAATATATTATGTGACATGAATCTGTTTAAATTTAAAAGGCAACCTTCATTTATGAAGAAAACACTTTAAATAATAGCCAGATCTATTAAAAAGTTAGTGCTATTGAATACTTGTTGAAAACAAGCAGACTTGTGTATTTGAAACTGTCCTTCTTTCCTCACAAATGATGACATCACCATCCATCTCAGAGAGACTGTAGTGTGCGCATGTTCATGCAGAGCATCAGCTGGAACTCTGAGGGAAGATTAACTGCTAGAATGTTGAGATGGAATGTTTTTCCCTCCAAAAATCATTTAGCTTACACAGAAGGCTGTAACTCCAAAGCTTGTAGTAAAATTAACATATTATCTAAGCATACAGCAAGCATATGTGAGAAAGAAAAGTAAATACAGGAATTTAAATGTCATCCACACACACATCTAACAAGCATATATATCTGTGTCACTGCACACTGTCACACCAACCATCATGTGTAAATTACATGACAAGTTCTTAAGGTAATATAATATGTCACACCAGAATTACAAATCATGTAACACAAATACTGTCAGATTAAAGAAAAGAAAAGATCAAACCTTATTGTAGTTCTTTAACAGTAGAATATTAAGATACACCCCGGGATTCATGAAGCTCGGCGCAAGGCTGGTGGCGCCCGGCGGTGCATGGAATAGTCGGCGCAGTAGCGCCATATGCATATTAATGAGAGTGCACCGGAACCACAGACACGTGCGTAGTGTACGTGAGCGAGCCCAGGTAGGATGCGTCTGGAGGCGTGTCTAAGCTGGCATGAGGTGAGCAACCTAATGTGCTGACAGCCACGGTCCGCCCATAATAGTAATGGCAGCAGCCAGGTCCGTGCAGAATGAAGCGCGTAGAGTATGCAACATAGTACCCGTCCCAAATTAACGGAGAAGCAAATACAAGCCACGAAGGCTTAAGTGTACCCGTCAGGAGGAAAGGATACGCATAAGACCGCGTGTGTCCTGCAATGCACCGTCAGTGCTTACACTCAGAGAAGGTGTACAGCAGCATGTCAGCGTGCCGCACCGACACAGGAGCAGCGACTAAGGTCACCACCTGTCCCACTTTGGTTGGGGCAGTCTCTCTATGGGCAGTTGTGTCCCGAAAAAACGTATTAAAAATGGCAGATGTGCTAAGATTGTAGGACACAATGATATCCCGTATTTAATGTAATGGTAGCATGAATTGGTTATTTCTGTAACAGAAATACCGAAATGACACAAGAAACAGAATAAGCAAGCAAATTGCCACAACAATAAGCTTTCATTTAGGCAAACAAGTGAAGTTCTATGCTATATAGTGACCGTGTGTATGTGTCGGCCTGTAAAGTCAGATGTGAGTCGGAAATATCCCAGATTGGAAACTGGAAAAGGTGGCAACCCCAGTAGCGACATGGGCATGGTCACCAGGGTTACCTGCTGTCCCAATGTGCCATGGACAGTCCCTGATTGGACAGTTGTGTCCCTGCAACAATCGGAAAAATGGAAAATGACCTCCGATCCCCTGCCCAGAAAATTCCTGCAATATACATGTAATAGTAGCATAAAACATATACATTACTATATGAAACACAGACATGGCATAAGAAAATGAATAAGGAACCCAAATGCTTACAGAATAAGCTTATAGTATGGCAAACAAGTGAAGTTCTGTCAACTGCACTAGCCGTGGGTATGTGTAGTCCTGCAAATTCCGAAGTTTCCACATAACATGCCCCACTATGGGCATTGGAAAAGGTGCCAACCATAATGGTCACAAGCAGTAGTACATAGCCGGGTAGCTGTGTTGACATAACAACAGTAAGGAAGCAAGATACCTCAAACACAGGCAAACATGTGCATAGCAACATATCCCACACCCAGCAACGTCTCTGTTGCATACACTGGATGGCGTATGTTGAAATGTAATATCCAGAAGCAGAACCCATGCATTCAGATGTAATACACAATAGCCTCATTGTACATGTCAGTCCCACCCATGTACACCTTTGCACCATAACCTGCTAGCATCCGTGTGCAGCTATACACCCACACACAATGTGCATACCTGAAATGTGGTAAGATGTTTGTGTTAGGCAATGCCAGCGGAAAATATTACCCACATGTCACCAACCCACAGGTACAGATATGTAAATGGCTGCATGTGAATGTGTCTGCAGAATGTGTACATGTAGTATGTACCCGTCCAAACCATATAGGTTTGCATACGACACGGTGCACATAACTGTACACATGTGGACAACTCGGGTTGTTGGACCACCGATCGATGATTATCTATGCAGTGAAGTCGATCACATATAGCGGAACACGTGCCTACCAAACAGGGCGTCCTAACAGGGTGCTACAGGCAAAGAAGGGAAGGTGGGACATCACATGTGGAGAGTAGCGTTGCGGACGGACAAATACACACGGTCAAGGTAAAGGATGGAACAACATGCATATGGCCAGATGGCTGTTGTTGAAAAATATATAGAAACACATATGAAGTGCCAGTTTACACCGAAATACTATATAATGCATTGAATTGTACCGTACAATATGGCAGTAGAACTAAGCCTGCATGTAATTGGTGAAGCTAAGCTGTAGTGTGATGGAATTCTGAACCTGGCAGTAAGCAGTACAGCAGGTTTATGTCTGTCAGCATCAATTATTTGCTGGGTTACAGAACAATAAATGTATGTACATGCATAACATCACTCCTTCCCCTGAGGAGGATGGCCTTGTGAGCTCTATCGAAGATAACAGTACAACTCCTTACCAGAGAGACAAAGCAACATATTAAGAAATTAACTGTCCACTGTATCGGAACAGTCTAGGGTCCTTGAAACAGCTACAATCACAGAAGGACACTGTAATTTACAAGGTGCCTTGCAAGGCTGTGTTATTCTCATGGGAAAACATTTTAAAAGCACGACCCCAGCACCCACGTATGTATAGACTATTGTGGACCATAGTGATGGAAATGCCCTGTGACCGACCACGTCAGTAAGGTGGGCAAAAGCTGATTGTAAACACTATATAAAGAAACTGCTTACTGTATAGAGTCAGACAAAACTCTCATACTTGGACTGTATATTATTTAGCCTGCCTGTGTACACTACTAAAACTTTCCGAACCCGAGCCTCCTGTGTTATTGGCTGTCACTTAGAAAAGCCTACTGATAACTACAGTCTGGTTTTAACAACTTATTTGACATTGTGATCCTTGTAATCCGGAATTCCCTTGGTAAGCTACAGGTCAGAGTGCATGGCTGGTTAGACATCTACACAGGAGATTTGCATAAATGGTTCTTCTTGAATGAAAAGACCTCCGACTGAATTGTTGTGTGTAAAGAGGCTGTTTACTGTCTGATCTGTGGCTGAAAAGCGGAAAACTGGATCCCAAGAAGAAAGCGTGCAGCCTGAAACAGGAGGCCCAGGTAAGGAGTGTTTGCCTCTTTGTCTCTATTGTAGATCAGGGACCAGACTACATTGTGTTTCTGTTAACAGTTGTGATAGCAGGTCGAAGACCTATCCAAATACTGTTAAATCTTAACATAGGTCAGGAGAACACACAGCAGAGTAAATAGTGATTGTAGACACTACAGTGGATACAGGGAAGGAGACACCACGTGGTATGAGAGAAGTGCGTAGCAGTCGTGTAGAGGATATGGGAGATTATTGAAGAAACAGATCATGTGATCCGTTTGATGGGTGACGTGAAGTATATGCAATCGCAGAGAGCACATAATGTGAGTTATGCAGCAAAATGGGGTAATAAATATGACATTGATGGTATATTACACAAAATATCGTTACTGAAACATTGTAATCCCTGAAAATGTGATGCACATGTCCTAGGGTAAACACCTGTCCCACCCTGAGAGGGACAGTCCCTCTTTGGCCAGTTGTGTCCTGCAAACAAACCGAACAAATGGCAAATGTCCTGATATCTCAGGAAAAACATTTCCCAGATATCTTTCAAAATGGTAGCATAAAACAGTAATTTTGTATCTGGAACAACAAAATATCATAATAAACAGAATAAGCAACTGAAATGCTCCAACAATTGGTGGCTCTCCTGGCAAAAGTGTAATCCTGTCCTATGTACTGGCCGTGGGTATGCTTTTCCTGGAAAATTACGTTCGAACACTAATGTCCCACATTGTGCATCTGAAAAGGTGGCAGCCCTAATATGTGCAGGCGACAAAACAGCGACAATTGGGTATCCGTCATGCACATAGGTGGATTGAGGTAGTGAACCAAAGGGAACAGAACACTACAAATGGCAAAGCATCATACATACACAGAGAAGATCATAATACAGTAGTACCGATAGCCCCACAACCCCTACCACCTCCGATACCACATCCAGGATATGAAGCGGGAGGGCAGGCTAGTCCCCACGTTATCCTGTGGCAACAGAGGTAGCACAATGACCAAATGTAAGAGAAGCTATTGAAACCACATCCCGAACTCGTAACATACCTAGGGACACGCGAGTAAGAAGACAGTCACTAGAACAGAGTGAGGATATCTGTCAATTAATTGAAGTACCGAACCTTCATGCAGGACAGGAAGGCCAGGACCCAACCCGTAGTGTATAGACCGTGGACACCAGAAGATATCTGTAAAGTCACAGAGAATTCCCCATCTACAAAGTAATCGCTATTCACCATGCAATACCCTGTATCTTCTGATAGGAAAACAAAGGGGGAATGGCGGATGGTACAGTATGTACAAGCTGTAAATCATGTAATAATACTTAGGGTAGCGATGGTGCCAGACCCACACACTATATTCAATGCTATGAACACGCCACAGAAGTATCTTACCGTGGTACATATAAGCTATGCTTCCTTTGCAATACCTATACATCCAGATAGTCCGTATTGCTTTGCATGTACATTCAGGGTAACAGATACAGCCAAACCCGGCTATCGCGGGGATACTGTGAAAGTACAACGATATTCCCACAGGGGATAGCTAGCTACATTCCGGTGTTAACTCCACCCGGGGCCAGTCAAGTTCTACTTTATGTGGATGATATTCTGCTAGCGGCCCCTACCCAGCAGCAATGTATGGAAGATACAATAGCATTATGGAGATATTCAGCAGAACAGGGACATAAAGTAAGCAAGCATAAATTGCAACTACAGAGAATACAGGTCAAGTACCTGGGATATGTGGTATCCAAGTAGGGTAGAACATCACATGGTGATAGGAAGGTAGCAATTTCATAAGCACCCAAGCCAACTAACAAGAAGGGAATGAAGTCCTGTCTGGGCCGACTAACATTTGTCAAAGCTGGTTACCAAACAATGCTTTGGAATCCTGTATCGTCTGCCTTAATCTTTAATACACCTATGGCAGCACAACACATACTACACTGGATTACAGTAGCAGAAACAGCTTTCTGCAGACTAGAACAATTGATAGCTTCAACATCTGTAGTAGGTCTCTGAATAATCATAACACATGTTGTCAGACTGTAGATTGTAAGCGGAGATATATGATGTCAGTCTTGATGCAACAGCATGGAAGTCAGCAACGCTACATAGCTTACTACTCATTGCAGTTGGACACTGTGCCATGGTCAGTGCCACATTGTGTACAGGCAGTTGTTGTAGCACCCATGGCAGTACAGGCCCCGGCCTTAATGTTACTAGACCACCCTCTCACTGTGAGAATGTCTCATGCAGTTGCAATCAGTCTGCTGCAAGAGAAGATAGCATTCCTGACCCGTGCTAGACATCTGTCTTGTTTGACCCTACCAATGAGTCAACCTCATATGGTGATTGAACGTTGTACAACATGAAACCTATCAATGTCACGTCCGACACCTGTGTATGGCACACCACACAGTTGCCTATACGAAATAGATTAAATAACTACACACAGACATGATATCACTGATATACCCTTAGATGATGCAGAGGTGACAGTTAATGTGTACGGATCATGTAGACAGAGTCCTACAGGAACGAATCAAGTAGGTTATGCAGTAGTTATTGATAATGAGATTGTAGACGGCCAAACCCTGCAGCATAACGTGTCTGCTCAAGCAGCAGAATAGATAGCTTTAAGACGTGCTTGTACTGTAGCGGAAAACTATATTGTCAGTATGTTGTCTGTACAGTGCATGTTTATGAGCAGCAGTGGAAGAATAGGGGAATGATAACATCCACCAGTAAACCGATTAATCATGCGCAATTGATCCTGAATGCATTAGACTCCATTCAGTTACCCACTAAAGTAGGTAATAGTAAATGTGCAGGTCATAGAAAGCAACAGGATAACAGTAGGAAAGGTAAGGCATGAGCTCATGCATCTGCAAAACAAGCAGCCTCACAGTTGGAAAGTGTTTGTGTGAATGAGGAATGACAAACCTCAGACAGTTTAGAAGTAGAAATTGTACAAACAATGCAAACATCAACAACGAAAGCAGAAAAGCCGACGTGGGTATGACGAGGAGCAATCCTTGAATACGGACTGCACATATCCACAGTGATAAAGCCAATATTAACGTCTAATGTATTCAGATATGCGGCTTTGTGGAGCCATGGGTAGAGACATGTCTCAACAGATGGGATGGTACATTTGGTTAACAGAATACCCCTAACATACGGAATTACGAACCACATACAAACATCATGAGCAGCGTGTCACATTTGCAGTAGATATCATGCACAGGGAGCATTTAAACCTTGAAGGGTGAGTTTACCTACACCACCATAACCCGTTCCGTACTATTTGTATGGAGTTCATACATCTGAATAAATGTGAAGGGAACAAATACTGTTTAGTGATTACACATATATATAATCAAAATGGGTAGAAGCATTCCCAACCATGAATCCGGATGCAGCAGCAGTGGCAAAGGTGCCAGTAAAATAAAGTATCCCTAGATCTGGCATGCTGTAAAGAAGCTACAGTGACAATAGAACACATGTAGTGAACCAGACAATCATCCAACCTGGGTGATTAGTTTGTATTACGCTGAATGTAAATTGCATGTACAACCCACAGTCAGCCTGACTGCTGGGCGTAAAATGGGATCGAGAAATAAGTAGAGGAGGTTGGTGGGTGACATCCAGGCGAGTTACATGTGCTGTCTACCTCTAGCATTGCTGAGCATGACAACAGTTCCAAATGTAAAGTGCTGCACCCACTTGAGTAGTATGTGGAATGGCATATCATGTGCCAGAGTGGAAAGCTGTCATGCCTGCAGAGCCGGAGGTCGATGACTCATTAGCAGGTGACATGAGAGGATTGTTAACCAATAACACTGTTCTTCAGTTAAAGTCTTTTACAGATAAAGAACAAACGAAGGCGGACATAGCTGACACCAGTATCCTGTGTGTATGTCACTGTTATCCAAAGAACATTATTGCCAAGTGGAAATTGTGAAGGTCTGTACTGGGTACTGTTGGCAACGCCTACTGCAGTAAAGTTTGCAGAGAGGTCGTCCTGGGTCCACCTCACATTTTTCAAACCGGTAAAGGATATCAAGTCTGATTGACATCTTGTAGCTGATATACCAAAGAGCCTGAATCACCGGGCAAGACTGTATAACAATACAAAGCAACCCCAAAGACATTTTGTTTGCTGTCCTAATGATTATACACCTATCAACCATGTTTGTGTTTACTTTACATTTGCTGGGACCTTACCTGCATATAACTACATGGATACAAATACTGATACGTGATGAACTGGCCACAGAGTGTCTTCCACACTTCAACAGATACCTAGGCATGACGTGTGTGCATCTACAGACTATGAACACTTTAAATTGCTGTGTTTGTACTGCCATACCTACATCATATGGAGGACTTCCGATGCATGTTGTCCCCTTGGGGATAAATTGAGACTTGTGAATATTTACACGTTGATACAGGTTCTGTGAGATCACAGGACAACGTGGCACTGTACTTACCTGTTACACAAAAAGGAATTGTATGTTATCATAAACATGATACAGTTTCAGTTGGTGGGAGTATTTGTAACATAACTGTGTCTTACGAATGTCATATAACAGCCAAAGATCACAGTACTACTCGTAGCACCATTCATTAGTTGTATTGAAACATCATGAGAACAATGTGGAAGGATGTGCAGAAACATTCTGAATTGTATAAACAGTCCTCTGTTAGAGACAGGAAAATGTTACATGCAGAGTCAACCCGCATCAGTAGTAAAGTAGAATATTGTTATGTTGTTTGTGTGAAAAAAGCATATCAATGGTTACCTGGGAATTGGTCCGGCAGTGGTTATTTGGCTCCAGTCACATGACATACTGCACTATTGCCTCTGGGTGCGAAACGAACTATAACACATATAGCTCGAAGAACTGGGAACACAGTCGAGAAACCTACTAATCCAGTGTGTGAAATGGAACCTGTTCTGACATTCCAGTCTTCTGCAAGAGATAAAGGAATATCGATTCATATGGACTTGAGTGACAGCGTCATAACCTGGCCTGGAACACTCCCAGCTTGTGGAGTAGTGAAATCAATCAGGGAACAGAGGAAGTTATCAAAACATGTCGGAGGAAGGATGAATGTGACTTTCCGCTCTTGAACTTGTGACTGATGAACTGGATGCAATGAGAACTGTTGTGTCACAAAATGTAATAGCGCGACTGCACCGTGGCACTGAGAATTTATGCGTCTTGGCTTATTGAAGAAGATCGCTGTGTCCAACTACCACATGAAGAGACCAAACTCAGCCCACCTAGAGGTAATACAGCAGGTGTCATCCATGGCGGAACCAGGCCCAAACCCACTGATGAACCATTTCCACAAACCATTGGGTGGATGGGGTCAGTCATACTGAATATCATGATTGCCATTTGTGTTGTTCTGCTCATATTGGGAGCATGTGTCTATTGTGGGATACTTTGCATGTAAGTATTAGTCAGGGACTCTGGCGACATATCTGTACCCGAGACTATGTATCAAGACCTGTAGTGGTATTTGTCAATAGAAAATGCAATCCTTCTTGAAATGTACAACAAATTACTTGCCTAGTTAAATGTTCCACAGAGGAAGAGGCTAGGGAATGAAATAATGTTGTATATGTTTCTGGATAGAGTAGAAGCAATCAAAGGAGGGAGAATGTTAGCAAAATACATATTTAAACATATATATGGCGTGCAACTTTAGAAGCAAATAGTGTATAATGCATATTATTCTACCTTACAATATGGCAGTACAGCTTATCATGCATGTAATTGCCTGTAGTGTAGCTGCAGTGTGATTGAACCCTGACCCTAGCAGTAACCAGTGCAGCAGGTGTATGTCATTCAGCATTAGTCATCTGCTCGGTTAGAGAATAATACATGTATGTACAGGTATATCTGTCATCCTTCCACTGAGGAGGATAGGCTTGTGAGCTCTAACACAGAGTACAGCTGCTCAGCAGAGAGACAAAGGAACCTAGTAGGAAATGGAGTGAGGACTGGATTTGAACAGTGTTGGAACTGTGACAGAGCAGAATTTACCGAAGTACAGTCTAATTGAATATGTGGCTCGCAAGGTTGTGCTATCCTCATGGGAAAACATTTAATAAGCATTACCTGAGCACTGTTGTAGGAATACAACGTTCTGGACTCTAGCGATGTAAATGCCTTGTGACTGACCACATCATTAATGTGTGCAAAAGATGATAGTATACAGAATGCTCATACAGATGTAACATGTATAGAGTTAAACAAATGTCTAAACTTTTACTGCATACTTCCTTGCCTCCTGCTGCACAGTATTAAAACGTTATTAATCTCAGCTTCCTGTGTTATTGACTGTCATTGTGAAAATACGAATGAGTGTTACAGTTTGATTTAAAAAACTTAATTGACAGATGTGTACGTTCTAGCATGGGAATAGGTCATGCCAACCATCACAATGTCCATGTGTACCACATACAAACAGCCAGTAACACGCAGTAGTAGTGCATGAAGGCATACACGACTGTGGGAATAGTACAGGACATATGGCACGTGCCAAGTGCAGATGCATGACACAAACCCCAGGAAGGGTGTCCCTGCAAAGAGGAACATGTGCCAACTACACCTCCCACAGATGTACCGGCAATAAAAACACATGGCAAACACACAGACACACTACTGTCTAACACATGACTGCAGCGGAGCCTGGTCAAACACCAACATGAAGCATGCACAAACAGGGACTTGAGTAATGTTTGCCTTAACACCTCCCCGCCCCAACGCCCAAAGAAGAATAGAATGGACATATGCATGTAATGTTGTGAAGGATGTGTGGTAGTCCTCAGTATCACAGTGTTAGGGACACAGATACACTGTCATCAACAGTGACGTATGTGCACTGTACACAGCATACCTGCATGTAATACAGAGGACAATCATGTGCCACAGAAATATACACTGGAGAAAGAGTATAGTGGATAGACAATTGTAAATGTGACAAACTATGAATATAGGTTCATACGTCCATAGGTACAGGGTAGGCCATCGTCCCAGGTTCAGCCATAATACTACACCATAGTTAGGATGACTTTGCCAACCTTCTGTGCTTCAGATAAAATACTCATGATATTGCTGTACCTCCGTCAAGCACTGATAATGATGTAATCCCTGGCCTATACCTGCAATTCTCCATCCAATGGACAACATACCATGAACAAGGCTAGGGAGGATCTCTGTCTCACATGTACTGTGATGTAGATCCACAGCATAATGAGTGTCTGGGTGATATATGTGTCACTCAAACACATCCCATTAATGACCGTGACAAGGTAAATGTCACCTGCCCTAGTGGTTCTGAGGGATGCAGATACAGTAGGTGAAGCATACACATGACATATGGGTTGACATGGCCTTGTATGTCAGGCACAGGTCAACACTAAACAGCAGGTATGTGGCGTAATGTGGCAGGGTCCTACAAGTGGGGCAGCATTACACAAAATGATGTCATCCTGCATCTGTACAACAATTAACCTATGTGGGCTTCCCAGCTGCTGTAGGTGTATGGTCAGATACAGTCTGAATGGGGCAATGTAGTAGATCATAGGTGTAACACGTAATGGGTACAAAGGAGACAATGACCTAGCCTGATGTAGATGTGAATCCCTGCACAAACAGGTGTGCAATGTAGTAGTCCCACACAACCATGATAGCAGCGAGTGTGTGGAATGAATGATGTCCGACAAACTCTGTCCCTGATCCTGGTAATCACCCCTGTGCTGAGTGGACAGCCACCTATATGCTGGACAGGGGTGACCTAGTAGTTCTCCACAGGTATGATGTTGCATTACCGCATTTAGCTGTGGGACATGTCCCTGACAGCAGATATGCATACCTGGGAGGCCTTGAAGGATATCTGTGTCAGATGTCCGTCCCACTATGGCACCTGTTTTGCAGTCATCTACAAACACTGTTGCCCATAGCACCCCTGTGTGTGCCTGTACCGTGAAAATATAGGTGTATGACAGGAGTGCACCCATGGAAGGGCCCCATGGGACACCACTTGTGACAGGCAGTAGGTCTGACATGCTGCCAGCAACTATGACCATGTGGGTTGTGTCACATAGACAGTTTACAACACATTCTGTGATGTACGTGTTCACATCAGCCAATGGGTTTATCAACGATACCTGAGGGGGGTAATGTGATGAAGGCCTTTGCCAGGTCGAGGTAGGCTGTATGGACTGCAACACCCCCAACAATGGCCTCGGTGACTGTCCCGAAAATGTCAACCATGCTTTAAAGGCATGAACCACCCCTGAACAAGACAAACCGTGTGTGATGCAAAGTATGTATGTCCCCTATGCAGTCATGTACGAGCAGTATGATCCCTCCCCATGTCTTTGCAGATAGGTCTCCTCAGGGTAATGGGACAGTAATAACCAGCCTCAGTGGAGGTATTGGCCCTGTGAAGTGGGACTACAGTTGCCATGTGACACAACCTGGGTACCCTACCTGAGGTGAGGCTACAAAGAAATAGCTGTCCTAACTGTGGGTCCAATTCGTAAATGAGATAGTGGAGTACACAGCGGGGTCACCAGCTGGTCTCATGCATGCTATGTCCACTACCCTGGAGAGAGCATGTCCCACCTGTGTGTCACAGAACATTTGGTGACCACAAAGCTGGTACACATCTCCTCATGTGTGGGGGAGGGTGTGGAGATGTCCTCACTGGACTTGTCAGCCTGTATGTTGGCAATGTGTGTATGTTGAGTAAACCCCACCTCCATGTGAACCCAGTCAGAGCATATGTGGGAGTGAGCTCCCAGGTGTTGAGCATAGCAACTGAAGGTGGTATGATTGTTAGCCAGGTCCATGTAGGTATATCTGTGGAATGTGCCCTGGACAATCTCATGACAGTGTGTAACTCTACACATATGATGACCAAGGGTGTCATACCTCACAAGGTGTCTGCTCCACCTTGTAGTAGCCACCTCCTCGTGTTGTACATCCTGTGTATGGCTGGGCTACACCACACTGGATGCTTGGCATTGGTACAATGAACCACAGTTGGGTAAGTGAATGCCTGGTTCATGCAGTCCTGTAGGTACTGGTAGATGGCAAATGTGATTGATGCAGTGGCTGCAGTACTGTTGACCACTGGCTCAGGGTCCTTAAAGGAGACCACAGTAGTGTGCAGAATTGTGTAGTCTGCCTCTGAGCAAGCAATGTGTATGGTAACTGGCAACACTCACAGCGGATGCCAAAGCAGAAGCCAATGTCCAAATAACATAGATTAACTTCTGCATGACAATATGTCTTATCATACATGTATTGACACGTGTCTGCTAATTACAATTGCAAATGGCCGGAAAGACCGGCCTAAAGTCCCGTGATTTACACAGTCTGGAGGTGTTGTTCCGATAATAAAGTGGCAATACCTTCCAATCGTGACCTCTGGGTATGACAGTGTTTGTTAACCTGCAACATTGGATGTACACCATTGGGTTGTGGTATCGGAAAACATGGTTCCTGTAGCACTACACAGTATGGGTAGTCAAGCAGACATCTGCGATTGTTGAACACACAGCATCAGTGAAACCCACTGCTCACAAGGACACAGTCTGACAAGCTCTACACTTTACATATGCACAGTGGTGTCCATTGTAGGACCCAAAATTGTCTAATGGAAAGAATTAAGTCTTATTTCAATGCGTACCTGAACTCATTGTCGTCACAGGTACACATATGCACATAAGCATGTTTAATGTTGCTGATAGCTGTCCATGTAATGCAGCACAGATGCACAGAAATACCCAGGGTACGGGTCCATAGAACTCGTCCACATCACAGTCCGCACACATGAAGAATGTGTAATGGGTACTGTCGATGTTACAGTCAAGGGATTCTGGGTATGTAGACTGTGGTCTCGGTGTTGTTTGGCAGGCAATCCTTTGTCCGCCCGTGTGAGGGATGTGTGTAGCACCTGCCTTACTCTCGCTAATAATGCAAACCATCCACGGAGAATGCTAAATGCAGGTGTGAAATGTGTACAGCCCTATACTACTGTCCAGTAGGCAATTGTCATGGATGGACAACCGTATGGCCAAGATGGCACCCACAACTGCAAACCGGGAAATTACACAGCAGCGGTAAGGCATAACACAGGAAATACACATAGGGACTACAGTTGACATTCCACATACACAGTCGGACCGCGTGCCAACACCGGTACACAGCACTCAATCTGCCAGCAACAGAATGAGGAGCACCGCTACCATACAGAAGCGGAACAGATGTGCGACCTGTGGAACACATACTAATGGCACACACACGTCAAGTAGGATATGTAAACTATGGCATTCCCACCTATGAAGACAACATGGTTAAATGAATATATAGGTGATCAACATGTTCCGGTGGTGTTATATTGGAAATACAGTGACGGATATGTCCCATTGGGATGTCTGAGGTTCATATGAAGCAGTTGCTAACCAGCATCTTTAGATGTATGACATTTGTTCACACTACTAAATCACCTGGTTATGTAGCACCATCTAGAATGGGTAGTCGAACACACATCCGCGATTGGGTAACATACACCAGCAGTGAAAAGCACTAGGCAGGTGGACACAGTCCAGCAACATCTAACTTGACATATGCACATCGGTGTCCATTGTAGGACCCAAAAATTACACTCATGGAATGCCTGCTAGCTTCCTGCATTACTCACGTGATCTCATTGTCGTCACCACGCCACAGGTACACATATGCACCGCAAGCGTGTTCAATGTTGATGATAGCTGTCCATGAAATGCAGCACAGATGCACAGAAATACCCACGGTACCACCTGGACTGCAACACCCCCAACAATGGCCTCGGTGACTGTCCCGAAAATGTCAACCATGCTTTAAAGGCATGAACCACCCCTGAACAAGACAAACCATGTGTGATGCAAAGTATGTATGTCCCCTATGCAGTCATGTGCGAGGCAGGTATGATCCCTCCCCATGTCTTTGCAGATAGGTCTCCTCAGGGTAATGGGACAGTAATAACCAGCCTCAGTGGAGGTATTGGCCCTGTGAAGTGGGACTACAGTTGCCATGTGACACAACCTGGGTACCCTACCTGAGGTGAGGCTACAAAGAAATAGCTGTCCTAACTGTGGGTCCAATTCGTAAATGAGATAGTGGAGTACACAGCGGGGTCACCAGCTGGTCTCATGCATGCTATGTCCACTACCCTGGAGAGAGCATGTCCCACCTGTGTGTCACAGAACATTTGGTGACCACAAACCGCTGGTACACACATCTCCTCATGTGTGGGGGAGGGTGGAGATGTCCTCACTGGACTTGTCAGCCTGTATGTTGGCAATGTGTGTATGTTGAGTAAACCCACCTCCATGTGAACCCAGTCAGAGCATATGTGGGAGTGAGCTCCCAGGTGTTGAGCATAGCAACTGAAGGTGGTATGATTGTTAGCCAGGTCCATGTAGGTATATCTGTGGAATGTGCCCTGGACAATCTCATGACAGTGTGTAACTCTACCTGATGGCATGT
>NW_025049217.1:0-11696 GCF_019279795.1 Protopterus annectens | reverse complement strand
TGCTAGTAGCAACCTCTTTATTACAGATTTCTTTAATGTGGAGTTTACTACTTCAGAAATTGTGCATATTTACTGATACTGCTGGACTGTAGAAGGTTGAGTAGACTTTTACTGATGGAAATGTTCCTGAATGCGGGCAGTTTTGTCATTGAATTTGCATGTGCATTTTGTTTCATTGTTTACTGGAAAATGTTCAAAACAATAAATTTAAAATGCCCTCTAACAACTGTACTGCATTGTACAAGGAATATAATGTAATACAATCAGGAAGGTGTATCAAAGAGCATGTGTATGTTTCGTGTTCAAGGGGCCTCTGATTTTGAAAACAGCCCAAAGTTAATCTTTATCTGCCAGTGGCAAAATGTATTTTCTTTGAATGTGGGTTTCAATGCTGTTTCAATGCATGCGAGTTTCAAGGGCAGTGAAGTTTTAATGCTGAGTCTGTTTTCATTGTGAGACTGCATTGCTTTGTTTAACAGATAATCTATTAGGGTTTGTGCTGTAAAATGCAAATTAAAATGTTCAAATGAAATCTAAATCATCGCAGAAGTAAAGCAGTATGCACATTACAGTGTTTATGGTAAATGGGGAAAAATAACCAAGGAATGGGAAATTGGAATGGCTGCAGGGGTGAGGCTCCATTCGACCATGATTTTGTGAGGGGGGGGGGGGCTAGCAAACTCAGAGAGCCCTGGTTGAACTATACCTCTCAATTGTCCATATTTTGCAGAATGAATAGATGTTTGCTTCTTATTTTTGGTTTGTTCCTCATAAAATGTGTGGTTTTCTAGCAAATCATTTAGGAATGAAGTCACTAAATGACAGACATTGAGTTTCAGCCATCATAACCTTCAGAAAAATGCATGCTAAAGCAAGACCTGTTATTCTATCAACTGTCTTAAGTTTATACAAGACAATTTTAGTAGTGTTTGTATGTTCCCCAGTATATTTCAGCCTTGTCCAGATTTCCTGCATTAAGAGGTTGAGAGGTACATGCAAATAAATTTGTAGAATTAGGAATATCAAACCTTACTCTCAATTGTCCCCAATTTTGCCTCAAAATGTTGCTCTCCCCTAATAATCCCTCTTCAAAATGGCAATTTTGGAAGAAAACGTGGAGGGTTTACAATTATATATAACTGTAATGATCAGAGTTATACATTACTTTTATTTCAGAAATGCATAGCTGCTCAAGTTAACAGTGTTAATATTAAAAAGGTGCCCCTTCTTTGACAGGTTCCCAGCTGTTTTGTGTGGCAACTTTATATTTTTGCATCACATTTTTGGTCTGTTTTTCATAAAATTGTGGTTTTCTGGCAAATTAGTGGCAAGTCATTAAAGATTGAAGTTAGAAAATAATGGCAGACAAGAGTTTCAGATTTCATACCCTTCAGAACATTCGTATTAATGCAAGACCTACTACTGTTCTATTATCTAAGTTTATAAGAGCAATATTTAAAAATTGTCCTTATTTTTAGGCCTGTGTCCCACTTTTTGTTCTATGTATGGCTTTGTCTAGATTTCTTGCTCTGAAGTTGAGAGGTATAAGTGTCAGAGCCATCACCATCAGCCAGAGACATTTCAAATTGTGACATACTTGCTGCACCCCACTCCCCATAGTAGTGGCTCTGGATGTGTCCAAGGAAGGCAAGGAGCAGTTTTATGCAGTAAGTGTGCAGAGTATTCCCCCATCCAAGGTAGACCACAAGTATGACCGTGGCTTTTCATCTGTTCTTGATTTTGCAGAATGTTCTGGTTTTCTGTCATATTTTTATACTGTTGATTTATGCTTATTATTCAGGAAATGCATGCTGCCACAGTGGCCTGTTGCTCTGTTTAAGTAGCAATGATTTAATGACCATCAGGTAAGCTTTTCAGAGATTGTAAGATGCAAATAAGCTTTAATAAGCATACTGTTAAAGAATTACCAGCATTTAAAGCCTTTTCGTTATTGCCATGCAGAGAATATTTACATAACTAGATAATGAATAAGCCTTAGGTATTAAAATACATATGACAGTATTTGTAATAAAGGGCAGGATTACAGTATTTTCAGAAGCTCATTACATTTGTTGGAGACTTGCAGTCAACTTTGCAGGCTTTACCTGTAAACTAAACAGAATGCCAATCTATCATGTGTGGTCCATAACTTGTGCAGGAATCCTTTAAGCAAATTATCTTGATCTTGTTTCTTGTTTGCTGTTCATTTTTTACTTTGATCATGTTTTCACCATGAAACAAGTAGATAGTTGTGTCAGGCAGCAGGTCTTTTTTGGATAAGAAACATTTTTACAAGTGGGGTTATCACAGAGATTGCTACTTTCAGCATGTTACTTTGTAATTTTATAAAGCTGAATATAAATTATAAATAGAACTGCAGTGCAAGGACTAGTGGTTTGAGTCGAGTGCTGCTTGTTTTTTATACTTGATTTTGACTGGCAGTCCAGTAATGTATTTAAAAAGTAATTTATTTTTCCATGCCTCACAACCTGTGTTTCCATCTGGATATTAAGTAAGTTGTCATGTAGCCAATGCATTAAATTATTTTTTTCTTCTACACTTCATTTTGTCTTGATTGGACTCTCGAAATTACTGTTTGGCACCCAGGGCAGCTTATTTAATTAAAGTTCCAGTTGTTGCGGTTTTGAGCATAGCTCCACCCCTTTCTAGTTGGCCACACCCCTGCCCATTGGCCCAACCCATTCAGCTATCTCCTGCAGCCCTCCTTTAATTTGAAGTCACCAGCTGTCACTGAACTATACAGCTACAAAGAACATTCAACAAGGAGATATTTGCATGTGCATGAAACTGCAAATATAACTCAAACCACACTAATGTACAACTCCTTGTAATTACTGACATAAACAGGTTCGTGCTGCTCAAATGAATCTGTTGCTCATTTTTCCTTAGTATGCATTTCGGCATCCAAAATAATTGATTATTAGCAAGCTTATAATTATTAGCTTTCACCTTACAATAACGAGTCTGCATTCTGTTTTTGTCTATGAATATCTGTTTTTGTCTATGAATATCTTTGTTTCTCAAAAGTACATCAGCAACAAGAGGCAACCATACAGTATATGTGCTCATACAAGATGTACATGTTCATCCATTGAGCATCTTTGAGCATGTGCTGAATTTCAAAGTTTGATGTAGGACATGATTCTCATGCTGCCATTTTGTTTTGCTTTTCATTAATGAATGCGGCTGGTGATACATGTGTCTTGTGGACAGCCCTGGTCTAGTGAGCAGAGGAAATAAAATGTATGCCCTACACCTTACACAATCAGCTCAGGGAGTGGGTTAGAAGCCTGCATATGTTCTTTTGGAACAAGTAAGCATCACTTATGTCAGGCTTATTTATTTATTTAAGTTTGTTTGTTTAATGATTTGCATTTGTTTACCGGGATGTCTACTTGGTCAAGGTGAGCCCGTTTTCAGTAGAGGTTCAGGGAGAAAAACTCCAAAAACAAACAACATGATAAAGCTACAGAATCAAAATACAGAAATCAAGCAGAGATGGTACTGAACACTACATTACAGAATAGGTGATACAATAACATTTTTATTTTCATTTATTTTTATTTTTATTTATTTTTATTTTACATTTGTTTACCAGGGAAGACCGACTGGAACAAGGTCCATTTACAGCGGAGGCCCAGGGAGAAAAGCTCCATAACATAACAGTACAAATACAACAAGCAACAAAAAAATGTCTGTACAGAGGTATATATACATACATATATATATAAATATATATATATATATATATATATATATATATACATATATACATATATATATATATATATATATACACATATACATATATATATATAATGGAAGGAGGCAGTCTTCATTCAATAAACAACCATAACATTAAAGAGTAAACACCGTAGATAAACAGCAAGTCTTCATTCAATAAACAACCATAACATTAAAGAGTAAACACCGTAGATAAAGAGCAATCTTTATTCAAACAACGTAAGTGCTTTCACAGGAATAAACCTGCTTCTTCAGACGTATTAAAACTAAATGCTTGCAACCACTTAAATACTTAAACAAAATCAATCAAACAATCAACTCATTAAAGCAATTAAGCATACGTTCATACAAAATGTGGCTTATGGTACTAACATCATGGCTTAAAACATTCATAAAATTTTTTTACAAAGCCCTAATATAAAACCTTATTACAAGGTATACAAGATATACCTAAAACATTCCTAAAGAATGTAAGGTCACAAAAACATTGATAAACTCATATAGATATTATAACATATGAATAATATTCACTATTCACAATATAAAAAAGTCACATGAAACTTGAAATAGTTCAAGTAAACCATAAAACAAATCCTAAAACAATAATATATTTACCTTGGTGGTCTAGCCCGAAGCATAGGTTTCAGGGAGACTGTATCATTAAGTCCCCTCCCTCTATGTGCCGCAAGTCTAAGTATCCATCTAACCTCCGCTTGTTATGTTAAATTTATTATATTGCCTTATCTGATATTCTCTGGTTGTATATGTAATACTTGAAACAAAAATGCATGCTCATTGCCCATTGTCATTTTGTGCTTAGCCAGAGCACTATAATGCTGCTCTCTTTGTAAACAATAAGCATGATCCCTTATACGTTCTCTAAGGGTTCTGTTGGTTTTAACAACATAGAAATTAAAGCATACCAGGTAGTGGGCCACATAAATAACGTTCCTAGTACTGCAATTACTGTTATTATGAAGCTGCCAGAGAAAACCAGTGTCCGGGTGCTTAAAAAAGCGTGACTCATCTATAGCATAACACTGTGCACAATTCCCACATTTCCTAGTTCCAGTGGATATTACTCGAGATTCTATTACATTACTACTATTCAAAACATGATAGCACAATTGCTGTTTAAGGTTCTTCTTATTACTATAGGTAAATGATGGATAGTTACCTACTATATCTCTAGTTTTGTCATCTACTAGAAGTATATTCCAATTCGACATAATTACCCCTTCAATTTTATCTATATTATTACAATATGGGAGAACTACCATTTCCTTCCTGTATGAAACCTTCTCCACCTGGGTATGAATGTCCCTTTGAGAAAAATAAGGTCTAGCCCTGGTGTGCCTCATTGCATCCACTTGAGTATAAATCCTATCAACTTCATGACTATGATAGCCCCTTGCTAAAAACCCTAATTTGAGTTTATCAAACTCTTCACCTAATAATGAATTATCGCAACACAGCCTAGACGTCCTCATAGCCTGTCCTCTAATAATATTGTCAAATACCTTCGGATTATGCATGCTAGCCCTATGCAGGGACACTGGTCTATAGCAAGATTTTCTATGAACCCTAGTCTTATAACAGTTACCTTGCCGATACACTGTTACGTCTAGAAAGTTAATCATAATTTTTGAGAATTCAACGGTAAACCTTAAAAACATATGCATACTATTGACCTGTTGGTAAAAATGGGTCAATTCCACATCAGTGCCCCTCCATAAGAAAAAGAGGTCATCGACGAAGCACCTATAAAAGATAATGTTAGGATGACCAATCATAATTGTTTGCTCCCATGCCACCATTACTAAGTTGGCATAAGTATTGGCACAACTTGTGCCCATGGCTACACCCCACTTTTGTTTAAAATACTTATCCTGAAAAAGAAAAACATTGTTTTCTAAAACTTGTTCTAGAAGCAAACAGACTAAATCTATTTTCACTTCATCCATCATATGTTGTGCAATCAACAAATCTTTTATTATCCCTACCCCTAAATCATTAGGGATACATGTGAATAATGATTCAACATCCATAGTTGTTAATATCAAGCCATTCAAACTATCAAGACTTGCTGTACAAGAATATAAATCCATCAGAAAGTGCTCCGTGTCTCTCAGTACATATGTAAATTTAGCAAGGACTTTCTTTAACTTATAATCCAAATACATAGAAAGTGGCTCAGTGAGCCAACCAGCCCCTGAAACAAAAGGTCTAAATTTGGGCCATTTAGGATCCTTATGTATCTTGGGTAACCCATATAATCTTGGTAATATTGTATATTCCACACAAAAAAAGTCAAGTAATTCAGTACTAATAACATTCATTAACTGGCATTCATGCATGATATTATGAATACTTTTCTGAATTTCAAGAACAGACTTTGGTGAGATTGCCTCATAGGCTTCACTTGTTAATATATCAAACATAGTGCGGACATAATAATCATAGTCCATCACTACCACAGGCCCTCCTTTGTCTGCAGGCCGTATTATGATGTTACTATTATTTTTAAGACTATTAAGGGCAATTACCTCACTTTTAGTCAAATTATTAACATCATTCACTCGAAAAAATTGAGAATGATTATATAAATCATTTTCTACTGCTTTAAGAAATGTTTCTAAATGTGGTTGCAAATACGGAACATACACAGTTTTTTTCTTAAAGACATTTATATTCTGACATTCAGCATCATTGAACAAAAGCTTTAAGGCTATATTGCGTACATACAATCTAACAGATAATACTGCCTCATTTACATCAATATTACACAAAGGTATAAAGCTCATACCTTTCAAGTCTTTGTTCATCTTGAGATAAATTATAGTTTGAAATGTTCCACACTAAATTGCCTGGTTCGAAGATTTCTTGAAAGTGCGTGTTTGTTGACTTTTTTTGTGTGGAATACATATATATATATATATATATATATATATATATATATATATGGAAAAAATGTATACGAACCCAATGGAAGGAGCTTGGAAAAAATCCGTTGATAGAAATAATCTGCGTAAATACCAATATATAAGCCCAAAGTCCAAAATGTTTTGCTGCACCCAAATGGACTTGCAGTTTGAACAATTCCAAATACTCCAGAAGATGGAGAGGTTCTCCAAGATGTAAAAGCTTTCACAAATTCTCTCTCTTGCCAAAATAGTCATTCGACTCCACAGAAAGCATACAATAAAAAGCGTATTTATTTCATAAAAATAAAATAAGCGCTTTCACGGTGTATAGCACGCTTCTTCAGATACATAAAAACAGATAAAACAGTAGTCTATTAATAGTGCACGTAACATCAATAAACCTCATTCATTTGTCATTTCAAACGTAAAAGAACATCTCACCAATAATAAAAGATCTCTACGATTTCCACTTCAGTTGCTGGCGACTAGAAGCGTCATTCTATATCTTAGAGTGAAATCAGCGTTGCCAGGCGGCTGTTACCAGGGAAAATGTAAACACAATATATAGAGTGAAAGCATACACTAATATCTGAGTGCCCATTACGCACCCTTACCAAATGTAAAAAGAACATCTCTACCAATAATGAGTGATCTCTACATTTCCCACTAAACTTCAACATAGCGACTAAAAACATCATTCTATATCTTGAATTGAAATCCAAGCGTTTCCAAGGCCCGGCTGTTACCAGGAAAATATAAACTGTGCAATATCGGCCATAAATAAAGAAGCTAATATCTAAATGCCCATACACCAGCTAAACAAACATCATCACTTCTCTGCTATATTGCAGTCATAATACATACTGTACTATACATTTTATGTCATATATAAAATATATAAATTCCTATGTATAATGATGTTAGGACAATAAAAACTGAATAAAAACATGTAAGTATATGATATGTTAAAAACTATTTTTAGCATTTAAAAAAAAAATATTTAAAAAGAAAAAATTTTGGGAATTTAAATTTTATGCCCATAAAAAATTTTTCCCCTTAAAATTTTTTTTTAAAATATTTTAAATTTAAGCTAGAAATTTAAAAAAATTGTGGGGGAAAAGATTAAATAGTAAGGGGGCCCTTTTTGTTAATTTTAGGATGTATTGGTTTAGCCGGTGAACTAATCACATAAGCCCCAGGAATTCAACGGGATGGATGATAAAACAATAAAATATTTAGGTAAAATAACCTAACTTAGAAGTCACTTTCAAAAACCCCCATATCATACAATTGACCTAAATTAATGGTTCTATACAAAATAAACTTTAAATCTTGTACAACAACTATTGAAATGTTTCACAGACAAATTGTATAGAAATGTATTTTACCATAAAACCTTAGTTAACACTAAAGATTATCTTAGTTCCATGAAATTGTTGAAAAAATCAACGGGAATTAAAACTTACCTAATATCTTTTAAAATGCCATTAAGACAAATTTTCATTTAAATTGGCCATAAAATTAGGGGTTTGGAAATATTGTACAGGCTTTAAGGCCCTTTATATAATGGTTAAGAACCTCAATTTACAAACTCAAACTAAATTTAAACAAAAGAAAATTTTAAATTGAATTCTAAGTGAAACCTAGGATCACTTCAAAGCTAATTTAAAAAATTTCCAAAAAGAAAAATAACCCAAAAAAAACAGTTAAATAATTTTAATGAAAAAAAAATGACAAACTTTTAATTTTTTAAATTTTTTAAAATTTGTTTTTTTATTAAAAATTTTTTTGGGGTTTTTTAAATTTTTTTTAAAAATTTTGAATTTTAAAATTTTTTTTAAAAATTTTTTTTTTAAAATTTAATTTTTTTATTTTTTTATTTTTTTTTTTAAAGTTTTAAAAATTAAAAAATTTTTAATATTGTTTTTTTTTTTTTAAAAAAAGGGGTTGTTTGGTAATGGGAAAAAATTTTAAATTTTTTTAATTTAAAAATTTTTAAATTTTAATTTTTAAAAATAAAAATTTTTTAAAAATTTTTAAAAATTTTAAAGGGTTTAAATTTTAATAAAAAATTTAAATTTTAAATTTTTTAAATAATTTAAAAAAGGGAAAATTTTTTTAATAAAAAATTTTTTTTTTAAAATTTAAAAATGGGGGGAAAAAAATTTTTAAAAAAATTAAAGGGTGTTTAAATCAAAAAAAATTTAAAAAATAATTTTTAAGGAAATTTTTTTAAAAAAAATTAAATTAAAAAAAAAATTTAATTTTTGATTTTTTTTAAAATTAAAAAACAAAAAATGCGAAAAAATTTTCTTAATTAAATTAAAAATTTTAAAAAACCCAAATTTTTAATAAAAATTTTTTTTTAAAAATAAAAAGTAAATTTTAAAATTTAAAAATTTTCAAAAATTTAAAAAAAAAAAAATTTAAAAAAAATTTCCTTATATTTTAATATATAATTTAAATTTTAAATTTTTTTTAAAAAAAAAAACCCATAAAAATTTTTAAAAAATTTTTTTTTTTAAAAAAATTTATAAAATTAATTTTTAAATTTTTAATTTTAAAAATTAAAAAAAAATATTTTTAAAAAATTTTTTAAAAATTATTTCAATTTTAAAAAACTAAAAAAGAATTTTTAATTTTCCCAATTTTTTTTATTTAAATTAATTTTTATATAAAATTTAAAATTAATTCTATTTTTTCAAAAAAAAATTTTTTTAAAATTTAAAAAAATTTTTAAATAAAAAATTTTTTTAATTTTTTGAATTATTAAGTAATTTTCTGGAAAACCCGGGGAAAAAGCCTAAAGGGGGGGCCCCATTTTGTTAAGAAAAAAGGGGTTTTTTCCAGAGTAAAGTTTCCCAAATGTTTTCCCCCAAAATTTTTCCCCCCGGGTTTTGCTTCCCCTTTTTGGGTTAAAGAAGAGTTTTTAAAACCCCAAAGGATTTAATATGGTTTAAAGTTTTTTTGGGCCTTTGGTTTTTTATTTAAGGAAAAATTTTGTTTTGGGGGGTTAACACTTTTTCGGGGGGGAAAATTTAAAATAGTTTTTTAAATTAAAATGCCCCTATTTTTGGGGGTTTTGGGGTTTAATTGTTGGGGGGGGGTAAAAAGGGGGGTTTTTAAAAAAGGTTTAAAGGGGGTTTGGGGGAAAATTTTTTTTTTTAACCTTTATGTGGAATGTAGAAGTCCCCCCCCGGCAAGGTAAAAAAAGGGGGAAGGGCCCCCATGGAATTTGGGTAAGGGATTATTTAAAAAAAAATTTTTTTTTTTTTTAAAAATTTTTGGTTTTTAAAACCTTGGGAAAGGGAATTTGGGGGGCCCTTAAAGTTTGGTTTTTAAAGGGCCCTTTTGGGGGCCCCTTTCCCCAAAAATTTTTGGGGGGAAAAGGTTTTAAAAAAAGGGGGGGGCGGGGGGGGTTTTTAAAATTGGTTTTAAGGAAAATTCCGGGTTTTCCGGGGTTTTGAAAACCTTTTGGGGGGGTTTAATTTAAGGGGAAAGTTTTTTTAAATATTTTGGGGAGAAAAAACTGCCAAAAAGGGGAATGTTTTTTTTTTTTTTTTTGGAAATTGGGGATGTCTTTTGAAAAAAAATTTTTTGGGGGTTTTGGGGAGGTTTTTTTTTTTTCCCAAAAATTAAAAAAAAGGGTTTAAAGTTTTTTTTTCCCCTTTTAAAAGTTTTGGGGGGGCCCATGGTGGGTTTTTTGGGGGAAAATTTTAATTTGGGAAAACGGGGTTTTTTTAGTTTTGGGGAAACCCCCGGGGGGGGGTTTTTTGGTTTTTAAAGGAAAGGGGGGTAAATTTTTTTTTGGGGGCCATGGGGGGAAATTTTTTTGGGGGGGGAAGAATCCCGAACCCTGAGTTTTTAAATTTGGGGTTTTTTTTTTGGATTTTTGGGGAAAGGGGGGTTTTGGGTTTTTAAAATTTAAGGTTTTAAGCTTTTGGTTTTTTTTTTTAAAAAGGGGCCTTATTTTTTTGGGGGTGGTTTTTCGTTTTAAAATTTTCTTTAGGGTTTTTTCCATTTTTGGACTTTTTTTTGTTTTTTTTTTTTTGGGGGGGTTTCCCCTTTCTTTTGGGGTTTTGATATTTGATTTTGACAAAAAAAAAATTTTTTCAAGGGGGGGTTTTAGGGCCGGCCGGGGAAACCCAACCCCTTAAAGGGGAAAGGGTTTTAAAGTTTTATGGGGTTTTGGGGGTGGGGGATTTTGGGGGAATGTTGGTACCCACCAAAAAAAAGGGGGGGGTTTGGGGGGTTTTGAGGGGGGGGGCCTGTTTTTAAAGTTGTAAATCATTTATTTTTTTTGGGTTGGGTTTTTTTTTTCCCACAAAAGGGGGGTTTTTAAGTACATTGTTTTTTTTGGGAAAATATCCCCAGGGCCTTTTTTTTTGGGCCTTTTTTTGGTTAAATTTAAATTTGGGGGTTTGGGTTGGTTAAAAATTTTGTTTCCCCATCCTTTTTATTTTCCGGATGTTGGGGAAAAATTTTTTTGGGCGGTTTTGGGCCAAATGTGGGGTTTTTGGGGGGGGGTTTTGGACTAAAATTTTAAAAAATTTTTTTTTAAAATTTTTGGGGCATAAGGGGTTCCTTTGGGAAAAGGGTTTTCCATTTTTTGGGGGGTTGTTTAGTTTTAGTTTAAATTGGGTTTTTCCCCTTTTAAAAAGGGGTGCTTTTTTTGGAAATTTTTAAATTTTATTAAAGGGGAAATTGGTTTGTGAAAGTTTTTTGGGTTTTTTTAATTTTTATTTGTTGTATGAAAAAAGGGTATCCGGCGGGTTTGGGGGCAAATTGGGGGGGTTTTTAAAATAGTTGGGGGTAAACCCGGGGAGGGTGGAGTATATGTTTTTTTGGGGGACCTTTTTGGGGTTTGGGGAAAAGGGGGAAAGAAAATTCCGGAAAAAGTTGCCCCAAAAAAAAGGGTCACAAAAAACCAAAAGAAAGGTGGATTTAAAAAAAAGGGGGGGTTACTCTGGGAGGGGGGGTTTTTAAAAAGGGGGAGTTTTTTTTAAA
>NW_025049216.1:0-14370 GCF_019279795.1 Protopterus annectens | reverse complement strand
ATTTAAAAATTTTAATTTTTTAGTGAGTTTATCTATAATTCCAGAGTGGGGGATGGTGTCAAAAGCCTTGGCGAGATCTAGCTAAGGCTGTGTGAACCACCTTACCCTCGTCTATGGCATTGGTGACTGCTTCAAAGAAGTCTATCAGGTTTAGGAGACATGATCTGCCTTTTACAAACCCAAACTGGGTGAGGTCCAGAGTTTGGAGATTACCAATGTCTTTGTTTATAAGTTCCATGATGATACATTCCATGGCCTTGCAGACCAGGCTCGTTAGGCTAATTGGACAGTAATTCCTGGGGTCCGTTGTAGCTCCCCCTTTGTGGAGTGGGATAACCGTTGCTGTGTGCCATTCAGTGGGCACAAAGCTTGAGGTGAGGCTATGATTGAACATGGTGCTTAGGTGGGGTGCCAGTTCATTCTATAGTTCGTGTAGAACGCAGCCTGGGATGTTGTCAGGTCCCATGGAAGCTGTGTCCTTGGCTTTGGAGAGTGTGTTTTTTACCTGTGCAGCCATGATTACAGGAACTTTGCATTCTTCCCGTATAAAGATGGGCCCTTTAGGGGGTGAGAGGGGGGTAAAGTTAGCACTGAACCTATCTGCCAGGATGTTGGCAATATCAGTTGGTTCTGTATATTTAGTGCCATTGTGCTGTAACTCAGAGCAGATCTGAGTGTTGCCACTGAGATTGACATAGCTATAGAATGCTTTGTGGTTGTCTTTAAAATCAGTGACGATTTTGTTTTCCTAACTAGCTTTGGAGGATTTTATGAGGGATCTCAGCTTCTTACTGAGGCTGACCAGGGAGTTCCTCCAATCATGGGATTTTACTATTTTTTGCAACAGTTTCTTTCTTCTGTTGTAGAGTTTGTTTATGGTAGGGGACCACCAGATTGGCTTCCTTTTTGGAGGATAGCATCTTGGTTCTGTTAGGGATAGCACAATCCATGCACTCATGTAAGTGCTTATAAAGTGCATTTGTGTAGGATTCAGCAGTCGTACCTCTTGTCCATGTGCATGATTCATGCAGTGTGAATTACAGGCTTCGATTGTTATTGTATGGTCATGCCTCACTGCACATCTGACATTTATACATACTACACTAAACAAAGAGTGGAGTGGGTCACTGTAATCATTTATGTAGTAATTTATCTAGATTTGTTGAACAGGCTAGAGTGTTGATTTTCATGGATCTATTTCAGGCCCAGTCTGGGTGTATAAACAGTGCAATTAAAATAGTAAAAATAGAAATGAAAACATAGTTAAAAATGCAATTCAATGAAAGCAGAACAATTACAAATGAGAACACAAAAGTACAATTTACAAATGAAGGCATAAATGTATGCATTCTAGATCAGCATCAGGCAAATGTACATCTCCATGGTGGATGTAAAGTTTCTATAAATACAGTGAGAGGTAGACATTTACAATGCATCTCTAATTACATCAATGCAAAAAACACCTTACTTTTAGAAATTGTGAGTGTAAGAAGACAGGTTGCAGACTGTAGGGGATATAGGATTTGGTTGTCTTATGTGCATAGGTGGCAAGGGACACAGTAATACCTGTCAGTCAACCCTTCCTTTGTTGGGTGTGCATGCTTATGGAGGTAGAGATGTGGATATCTCGGTTATGGGTATTCTGTATAAAAGACAGCCTCCTTTAATGAGGTGTGAGAGCTACTATATGGTCTTGACTTACTAACCCTAGGGCTGTATTCATATGCAAGACCAGGACCATACACAGGCAGGTATGTTGTTTAACTAGGGCTGGGATAAAGATGAATTCTGTTGCTAAAATATCCTGGCCACTGGTGGTTGGATGCCATCACTGCCTATGCTACAAGAAATGGAAATAGCTGTGACCCTGTGATGATGCTCCCACACATGCACCCAAGTATGCACCAGACTCAGATTTTGACAATATTTGCAGTGTAAGCAGTGATGGCCACACTTGCAAGTCTCCATAGGGAGGTGGACATAGTAACAGGGTGTGCTACCACAGGCTTAATTTTCCTTGAGGAAAACATTTCCTGCCTCTGCTGTCCACCAGAAATGCTACCACCTGTGAATTTAATGTGTATATGTAGGACTTCATATCACAGGGAACACTGATAACAGCATACACATGGTGGTTGGAGGTATGATAGCATAATATAAGTATGAGTAATCCCACAAATGTATGGTTTGATGACAAGGGTGAGGCGGGTAGTAATTGCTATAACATTTGTTGTACTTGATAGACAATGGCACGCATGTAAACATATCAATGATAAGACAATTGCCTATAATGAGGTACAGGGAAGATGTTAGTGACTGCTGCTAAGATGGGAGATGACTACTGGTGCGCAGAGTAAAACTAAACACAGGGAATAAACTTTCTGTAAAGGTAGAAGCAAGTACAGAGGCAAGTAAAGCAGATACTATGGGCAGCCGTGCTACATGAGAAAATTTTGATCAAGTAACACATATAAGTACAGTCTATACCATAATGATAACAATGCTATTTGGTTGGAAGAGTGATAAATACAGCTTACCTCATAGGTTCATGGGTGTTTACTAGACTAACAACCACAAGGGCCTTTTTAAGCCTAACCATGCATCCCAAATCTCTGACAAATTCTGGTACCCTTGATAAGTATAAGTAGGGACTTGGGAGGTGAAACATTTACAAGCAGAAACCTGGCAGATGAACCATATACAGGTTGCCTGTTTCCATTAGAGACATAGGTGCCAAACCAGGGATGAATTTCCTGTTCCCCATCCAGTTGTCCAAGTTGCACCTGAATTGGGTTAAGGAGGAACTCTACTTCACATGGATGAGGAGCCTGTTCCAGAGAAGGGGTATTCTCTGGGATGCATACCTGTCTCTCCAATAGGTTCTGTTTATATCACGGGAAAGGCTTAAGTGTTTAAAACAGGTAATTCTGGTGTTGTTTGTTTTGCAGATATGCAAGAGATCCATCAGAGGGATCAGACAATGCCTTTTATGCCAGGCATAGATCTCCTCTCAACAGTCTGAAGGAGACAGAATACAGGAATAGGTGGTCTGGTAGATTTTTTCCCTGATTTTTTAGTTGGGTTTCCTGTGGGTTGCCTTATTCCCAAAGGGCTTTCTTATATAGGTTGATAACAGTGTGATAATGACTTTTGGCCTAGCATCCTTTTTAATTGCAAACTTTTTCCATTTTGGGAGCCTTAGGTATCTAAAAAGGCATTTTTAAATATTTGTCAAATCCTAAATACTGGTAACATTTGAGGTTTTATCAATAGATGTACCAGGGTGGATGATCCAAAGAAGTATTATGTTTTTCTTGGCACTAGTTTTAGTCCAAGATCTTGGACCACTGTTTGTCTGCATCAGCCCTTTCCTGGGAACATTTGGTGGGCAATTAATGACAGACCCTAATTTAGTATATGCAATTTAGTGAGCCAGAGGTTGGTTAGCCTGACTTGAAAAATTGCTAAAAAGGAGTGGTCCCAGGACTGGTGAGACTTGTGGGTTTGTAGTTTCCATGGTCAGTAGATGGTCCATTTGTCAGAGGGATGACTTTTGGGCCCATAAAGGCATAAAGGTTACAGTTAAATAGGCATTCCAGAGGGCCTGATAGCATGAAACATGACCTATTTAGAAGGCATCTAGGATATTGTCTGGGCAATTGATGCAGTGTTCTTGGACTTAGTAAGAGCATTAAGGACCGTTACCTAGTGATAAAGGGGAGTAATATTTGATGGGGTCTAATTAGTGATCAAATGCTAAGGTGATCGAACCCCTAAACATCGACCACGTAATATCAAACTGCAAAACAGCAAACGGAGAAGTTATTGTTGGCCACAAAAATAAACTTTACAGCCAAACTAAGTGGGCCTAACTAAATATACCAACTCGAGATCGTCCACGTGGAGAAATGGCAAAATCCAGCAACACCCTAGGGAATATTTCTGTTAAATTGGCTGTTCGTTGTTTTCTTAATTATGTGGTTGATCTTTAGGTGTTGATCACCTTAGCATTCATCATGTAATATAGACCCTATTTAATGGTATTTTCTGAGGGAAGGTTGATGGGAAGAAGAGGTAAAGTTAGAGCTGAATTTGTGAGCTCTGCATACAATGTGTATTGCCTTTGAGGTTGCAGACATAGCTAAAAAATGCTTTGTGGTTGTCTTTTGGGAGGCCAAACTTATCTAAATTTGACTTTGGTAGACTTTATTTGTCCTCTGAGTTGCTTGTTTAGTTTTGAGTGTGCTTTTCTCCTGCTGGGTGCTGCACCCCTAATTTTGGCCATGGTTTTCTTTCTTCTGTTATACAGCATAAAGTTATGATTCCACCAGGGTGGCTTGTTTTTGAGCTAGTTCTGTACTTCTTTCTGGTGGGTACATCTGCCTGTATCAGCTATTAATCTGCTTGTATAGGGTTTCTGTTAACAGTTCTGCATAGGCAGAGTGTTCTCGGGGTTAGAGGGCTTGAAATTTTGCCAGGTTATGCAATAGTAGGAAGTTAGCCTCAGATTAATTCCTGAATATTCCAGGGTTAGCTGGGGTTCCAGGTTTTATTTTACCAAAGAAAACCATTTTGTGGTCTGACCTTACCAGAGAAGGCATTACAGTTGGGGGGCAGCAGTCTCCCATATTAGTGAGGACCAGATCCAGTATGGTTGCACCCTGGTTGGTGTATTGACAGTCTGGTCCTGGAAGTTTGTGTTTACAAAATCCAGGAATCTCTGTGCCTGCACATTTGATGTTATATGATTCACAGTTAATAGTGGGGTAATTTTGTCACCCATGCATATGGTATGGGGTTGGGTGGTGAGTGTTTCCAACAAGTTTGAATAATGGTATGAGTTTCCTGGGTCATAGATGGGGGTAGCTAGCAAGGAAGCAGTATGGAATTTTGCATATTTGGGGATTTGAACATGGAGAAGCTCAAGTCCATTGTCCTGTTAGACCAGCCTTGAGGTATACATAGTATTGATATAAATCAAAAACCCCCCACCTTTACTTTCTGTTTATGTAGTAGTTGGTCTAAATGTGTAGAAGGCATTATAATCTTGCACTGTTGATTGCTCTCAGTGGCTTTAAACCATTTCAGTGGCACACAGGCATCACTGTTCCTAGGATGAAGAGAGGTTTTGATTTGCTATGTTCAAGTACTTTAATTTGGCATTTGCATAAAAAAACACTATGGGGAGGACAATGTTTTAGATAATATTTGAAAGCCTAACTGGGAGGGTGAACCATAAAAGGGGGGAAAACACAAATAATCACCAAAAGAAAAACAAAAAATTTTAATGGGAAAAGGTTGGCCCCTTTTAAACTTTTTTTTAGTAAAGTGGTACTTAGATGGGATAGGTTGATTGGGTTTTTAACTGCAATTGTTGCTGGTGCTTGTTTTCAATTTTTGGGTCAAAGCTTAAAGGGGCCCAAATTGGTTTGGTTTCTTAATATTGGCGTAGCTGAGAGAACAATCCAATGCAAAAAAGTTCTTTAAAATTGAACCTAGATCTAAAATTTCCGAAATCATTTTAAAAATTAAGGTGAAAGGATTTGATTGTTAATCCCAAAATTACCCCCGAAAGTGAAGAGATAGTAAAGTTCTATATGGAAAACTTAAATTGTAACATGGAGTGGACTTAAAAAACCCACCATATGGTTCACACAGTGTTATGCAATCTAATTCCGGTCAAAGGTAAAAAATCAAGTTTTACGGAAAAATTCCCCCCAAAGTGTCTGGTGGATTAAAGGAAAATTGGGAAATAAAAGGGCTAATATAAATTGGAATTTCAAGGGCAATAGCTCTGAGCTTGGCAAATTAAAACGGGTATTTAAATGGCATAAGAAAGTAATTGCCTTTTAAGGATTATGTTTTCTTAGGACAGGGAATTAGGGAAAATGCATACTGAATTTCTAAAATTCAGGGAGGTGCCCTAATGATTGACAGAAGGGGAGTTTAGAACTGTCCTCCTCGAAGCTAATGAAACTGTGTTATGCAAATGAGCTGTGGCATAATGATTAATTTAGATGAAGCGTCCAAAATTTTTTATTGAATAGCACGTAGTCGGCCCATAAACGCCCAACAAACGATCACCTTGTTAATTATCTTGTTAAGTAGCACAAACAACTTTCAGACTTGTAAAGGTAAAATTTTCAGGTAATTGCTCAGGAGTCTGGTTACATGAAAACATTTATTCTTACAAATAGAAAGAATAAAGCAGATTTTCATTTTGAACTTTTGGCTATATCCCAGAGAAGACCACCATATATGGAATATGCTTGAGAATAAAACAATGCTGCATCTTCACTAACACACATAGGAAAAGGCTACTGGAACCTTCAGAAGATTCATTCCATAACTTGACACCTGGTGTGACCTGGATAAGGAGTTATCCTCTCTCACAGGTGTACCCAGGTCAGGGGAAACAGCAGGCATTGTTACAATGGTCTGCTAATCTCAGTTCCCAAAGTGGACAATAATGCATTTTCAAAACCACATAGAATTTTAAGTGCATAATGTGCTGGCTGCTTTACTTTTCTGGAAGGGGTATTTTGTGTTCAGATGTGTCCCTCTTGCTGCAGGAAAGAGTACATTACTGGCTTTTTTCTTTGGCTGGATTTGACCACACATTGTGTTTTGCCAAGGCTGTCTTGTTAGCATCACTTTACACATCAGAGGTGATGCATGTACCCTTTCTGTGTGATGAGGGTGGTGGTGTCAATTGTTGTGATATGCCTAGGGATGCATATTCTGCCTGGGCACTACTTGTGATGGTGTTACTGTCACACTCTACCTATGGTGATTGTGTACCTTTCCCAGTTTATGTGTATGTAAGCATGTCTACACACTTTCTCACACTGGTCTTGTGGCTGATATGCCCTAATATATACATACTCACACACAAGATTATGCCTTGTACTTGACAATTTGACACTGTTGCTGAAAATCTGTGTCCCCAGATCTCTTATAATGCCTTCAGTGTTCATTGGGCTCCCATCGATCTAGCAATTAGTGGGGACTGAGTTTTTCCCAAAGGGGATGACTGCATTTTTTGGCATTAAGCTTAAGGCCATGGTTTCGACACCAGTCATTGGTCTCAGTGAGGCCTTTCTGTAGGATGTTTGCATTCCTTGAGGAGTTAATAATGGCTCCCAGCTTGCAGTCATCTTTGAACTTGGTCAGTCAGAGTCCCTCTTCTGTTGGCCTGGACTTCTGAGAAGGAGATACCAAACAGGAGAAGATCCAGGACCGATCCCTGTGAGACTCCACTCATGACTGGTCGGCAGTCTGGGGTTGATGCCTAGCTTGGTGAGATTATCAGTAATTCCTGAGTGAGGAATGGTATCAAATGCCTTGATCAGATCGAGGTAGGTTGTATGAACTGCTTTATCTTCATCCACACCTCTGGTGACTGACTCAAAGAAGTCAACCAGGTTGAGCAGGCATGATCTACCTTTCACAAAACCAAATTGCATGGGATCTAGCGTTTGGAGATTCCCTATAGCTTGTTAATTAGGTCCATAATGATGCACTCCATAGCCTTGCATATCAGGCTCATCAGGCTAATGGGGTGATAATTTCCAGGGTCTGTAGTCGCTCCTCCTTTATGGAGAGGGATGACTGTAGCAGTGTGCCATTCAGTAGGGACAAAGCCTAAGGTGAGGCTCTGACTGAACAGAGCACATAGATGTGGTGCCAGTTCACTTTGTAATTCATGTAGAACACAGCCAGGGATATTGTTGGGTCCCATGGAAGCAGTATTCTTGGCCTTGGACAATGCAGCTTTAACCTGTGCATTCTTCCAGTATTGCAATTGGTCCTTGGGGGGAGGGGTAAAGTTGACACTGAATCTGTCAGCCAGTATGTTGGCAATATCTGTTGGCTCATTATAGGAGGTACTATTGTGCAGTAACTCAGAGCAAATATGGGTATTGCCATGGAGACTCTTGATATAACTATAGAAGGCTTTGTGGTTGTTTTTAGCGTCTGCCGCAATTCTGCCTTCATAGCTGGCTTTGGAGGTTTTGATGAGGGATCTCAACTTTTTGTTGAGGCTAATAAGGAAATTTTTCCAGTCTTGGAATTTTACCTTTTTCTGCAACCGTTTCTTCCTTCTGTTGTAGAGTTTATTAATGGCAGGGGACCACCAGATTGGCTTCCTTTTTTTGGAGGAGAGCATCTTGGATCTGTTGGGTATGACTAGTTCCATGCATTTATGTACGTGTTCATACAGTGCATTGGTGTGTGATTTGACAGTCATGCACCTATTTTCCATTGGCATGGGGCCGTGAAGTTAGCCACCTCTGTTTTTAGGCATCCAAAGTCAGCTTTAGAGAAGTTTTTCATGGTGGATACCTTTGCGGGGGGGGGGGGGGGGTTTACATGGTGATTAGTTTGTGGTCGGATCTAACCAGGGAGAAATTGACTAATGGTGTAGAGCAACGGTTACCCATGTTAGTAATAACCAGGTCAAGGATGTTGCTTCCTCTAGTGGGGGTAAGAATGAGCTGGTCGAGGGCATTGGGATTTATGAATTCCAGGAAGCGTTGGGCCAGTGCATTGGTACATGAGTAGTTTTCCCAGTTGATGGAGGAGTAGTTGAAGTCACCTAGTATGAGAGTGTTGGGTTGGAACTTAATAGTTTCCAGGGTGCTCAGGAATGTGGGGTGAGAGTCTTGGGACATGGTTGCAGACCTATAGCAGGCTATGACCTGAATCGGCATGTTACCCATTGTTAGTTGTTCCTGGAGTATCTCAGATGCGTTGTGCTAGGCTACTAGTTTGGAGGTGTGCATATCCTTTATGAATATGGAGACACCACCGCCTTTGGAGCTTCGGTCCATGATCTGGGGGTGAAAGGTGTGGAATGAGTTATAGCCTCGTAGTGCAGGGGTGCTTTCTGCTGCTTTAAACCAGGTCTCTGTTACAGCACAAATGTCAATGTTCTCCATTTTGAGGAGTGCTTCGAGTGAGTGCATCTTAGACTTGTAGCATTGAGCAGCATGACCCTCAGATTGCATTTCTTTATAGCTGTTACCATGGTAATTTGGTCTTTGGAACACCACTTAAAAAAGGCATTATAGGGGTAGCAAGAGCCTTAGCCAGTACCTGGAAACCCAGGGGTGACAGATGCAGGCCATCTGTGGCAAAGCATTGAGGTCTGTCAGTCATGTCATCCCAAGGAGTCACATACTGGATCCCCTTAGAATGACACCAGAAACTTAGACAATTGTTGAAGTCAATCATTTTCTGTTTGTACTGTGGTATCATTCTGCGGTCCAGCTAATGGCTCACTACATACAAATGTTAGCTGTCATTCAGTGGCTGGTGTTGCCATGGTATGCACGAGAAAAAATTCTCATGACAACATCCTCAGATGTTAGCTACTGGGATTTGTGAGGGAGGGGTAAATACAGTTTGTTAGTCCAAATAACATTTGCACAAAGTCAATAAGAAATGCTCTTTTTAAAAAATTTTTAACTAACTGATGCGTCATCATTGTGGATTGATAGAGGACATCAAGGGTTTGCCTTGAAATAGATGCCAGTCATCTCAAACCTTTAGATATGGAAAATGACAAAATTTGAGCAAGACAAATTGTGGATAATATGGTGTGTAACCAGGGAACTGCACCACTTCTGTCTGCATCACCTCATTCGTCAGAAAAGGCATTGTGAGGTCTTTCCCACTAGAAAAATGACTAATTGGTATTAGTGACTGGTAATTTGGGATGTTGTTTAACTTACTTGGAATTACATAGAAAAACAGACTCACTTATGGGTGCATAGATTGCCAAGGATGTGAGACGGAACACTGTTTGTACTTGAGTCATTGGGTCCTTCTACTTAGACAGCACTAATTCCAGTGAAGATTCTAGAACTTTGAACCACCACAGTTCTGCCCAAGGCAGCTTTCTTGGGATCTTGTCATCTGCATCCCCAAAGCTTAGGAATGAGGATTCGGACTGTTTCCTCATCTCTAGCGTCTTAGCAACTGTCTCACTGCAAACATCGGGTCAGTTGTGCTGCATCCTGATCTGAATATGAACTGCTCATCACCCTCATTACATTGTACTACCCTCTATATCCATTTATGATTCACCCTCTTCATAGCTTTCATGTAATGTGACTGCAGTATGATGCCTCGGTATTTATCATAGTTGTGGATGTCCCATTTGTTCTTGTTAACTGGCAGAAGTATGATTCTTTAACACTCACCCGGGGGTGCACCTTTCTCTACACCTGCTACAAGTAGCTTCAAGAGCCAATTCTCCCCTACCTCAGCCCACATTTGTAAGATATCCACTGTGACCTCCACTGAGCCTGCTGCTTTGCCTGACTTAATTTCCCATAGTGAAAGTCTTATTTCTTCCAGGATGGTATCCTGTTTGACTCTATTGTGGCCTGTTTCTGGGGAAGTACAGCATCTGTGGGGTTAATGTGATTGTTAAGCTGCTCAAAGTACTCCCTCTATCTGCCTTTGATGTCCTGCAGAATGTTGAGCATGTTGTTTTTGCCATGCCTTATGAAGTGTGTCTGTCAGTTTTCTTTATCTGGATGTAGTACCTTTGCAGTCTGATATAGTGTCCTTGTGACAAATACAGAGTCTCTTTGCAGTAGCTGGCAGAGTGCCTCCAATGCCCTTTTCTGTGCTAATGCAACTGCTCTCTTACCTTCCTTGTTAGTCAACCTCCATTCCTTCCTAGCCTGGGTGGTCAATCCACTCTTTCTGTACTCTGTATTTCTTTCATGGAGATCCTGGGCTGCTGCATTACACCACATGGTTTCCTTATGTACCTTATAAACATACATGTACAGGCCATAACTCTGTTCAGTACTCCTGACACATGCTGTTTTAAGGTGATGCCAGTCTTCCTGTAGACCTATTTCCACCACTTCTTAGGTAGGTGGAGCCATGACTAAATACTTGAAAACTTTCACAGTTTATCTCCAGTGAACTTTCTGGTCTTCACCCTGATCTCTGTTGACCTTAGCACCCTCCTTACCCACTGCCTGCAGCTGCTTGCAGAAACCGGTGGTTTATGCTGTGGGCTAGCTGTTTCACTGAGAAAGACTATGCAATCTATGTTGATACCCCAGCACCCTTTTCTCACTAGGGGAACTTTACCTGAGTTGGAGATAGGCCACTCATGTATGTGAACCTGTGACTGTCTCTCTTAATGAAGCATGTTATTGCTACTATCAAGCAATTTGTAAGACATAAGTCTAGAACAGTCTCTCCATTCTTCCTGTTGCCCCCCCCCCATGTTGAGCCAGGCAATCCTGATTTCCTTTGCTGTCTGACATGATATGTGCATTCAAGTCATCCATTATCTAAACCGATTCATGATGTCCAACTTGATCTAGTATGTCCTGTAAACTGATGTCTGGCTGCACTCTTTGGCTCACTGTCACAACTCAGCTGTGGGGCATAGGATGAGATTACGAGTACTGCACTATCATTACACTGGAGTCTGATTGGCATGTCACTTAATCAAACAGTAGCCCTCATTCCCTTCTGAACACTTTCTCTTACCACAATTCACAGAGCATTTGTAGCCTGTTCTACAGAGAAGTAGACTGTGGATCCCAAGCCAAGTAGCTTGGATGCAATGCCCTTTCATCTTGTCGCCTGGAAACATTGGATGTCTATTCTCCTCTGTAGCATCATGTCATCCATTTCCAAACTGCGTCCTGTCAGTGAACCTACACTGAGTAGCAATTGAGAGGTCATTTTTCGCAGGTTCGTTAGTAATGCCTCCAGCTGTAGTTCAACACAGCTGCCAAAGATAACTCACAGTGGGTTACAATAGGCCAGCCATTACCTTATTAACGTAAGGCTGCTGAGTTTTATGGGAGGCACACAGCCAATAGAGAGCATGCACACACTTTATGGAGTGCATTCAAACCTTACCATAATCCTTGTTTTTGGTAGTGGATGAAAGTTAACAGAAGTAAGCAGTAAAATTCCTACTTAGCACCTATCTTTGTTTGCATCAAAAAAGGAAGTGTGATGATATTTTAAAAGGAATATAATTTTTAAAAAATATATACTGAGGTTAGAAGACGCTCTAAATGTGCTGTGAGAACTATACACATGATCAAGTGTCATATCTTTTTTCCCTAACTGTTTTTGCCCAGTTGTCATCAGTGATTAGAGACACTGATGCCAGGTTGTTACACGTGATTTGGTGGACCTACAGTGATATTGCAGAAGAAAGGGGTTTACAGTGGTGCTTCATTTGATTTTAGTAATGCATTACAGGTGGTCAATATGCACAACTACACAGCAGTGGCTTCACTTCATCTAACATGTTCCGGATAAGGCATGCATGTCTATGTAGTCATTGTCAGGAAGAAGTTCTCACAAAGTATAGATACCTGACATTTGACATTGTGCTATAAACTGTACCTGGAAGCCACAGTGATACTGCTATGGGATCTGATGCAGAGAGAAGGGGAGTTCTGATGACTGCACTTTAGTATGTAAAAGTGCCACAGGATAGTGTGAACAGTAGTCAGTGTCACCCATAATGACGGACATCCATTTCTTGACGTGCCTTACTTTGTGATATTCATAAACAGTTTGGTATACCTGTAAGGAAACCAATAATGTAAAGTGAGATGGTATAGAGGAATAGTAATTGCAGAAATATGGCTGTCCATTTGATTGTAGCTACTTTCTGGTGAGCTGTGTATGCTTAAATGTAACTGTTTGGTGACAGAAGACCTAGGCCTAGGTAATTATTGATGTGCATTTCTTCTTTGGTTTAAAAACCTGGTTCCTAAATGAACTCTGCACTTACCTCATCTAATGCTATTAAGATTCCTGTGAATATGGTAAGCCACTGTTTGTGACTTAGGGTTCCCATGCATATGCATCACACCTTCTTCATCTTCTGTTGATGAACAGTCAATTGAAGTTATTCACTGAGGAGCCGTGATGTCTGCATAATGAATTCATCTCAGCATGATACCTGTTAGCTCAACTTGTCCCTTCCTGTACTGAAAGCTAGAGTCATTGTTATTCATCAGGCGTCACAAGTTATGCACTTGTAGATGGTAAGATAGCTGAAAGGTGTGTTCTCTGCATAAATGCTCTGGATACTAATTTTACAGAATGTCTTATTTTCTTGGTTTTAGCTCAGCTATTTAAAACCTAAATTTTGCCCCTTGTGCACTTTTTTTAATGAAGCCAAAGCCATACCCATATCCTACAAACTGTTGCTCATTTGCTCTGCTGATGTTCCTGAGATAAAGGGCCTCTCATGCTTTATCCCTGCTGTAAGAACTAAATTCATATGATAACTGAATTGCAACTGTCACAATTACAGAAAAAAATGACTGTTGTACAAACCATACTGTTAGAGGTAGTCTGGTTTATATAGCTTCTTGGAGAAAAGTGTTAATTTCTGTATATTGATGATGAGAAAACAAAAACAATTTTGAGAAAGAGCAAGAACAGTATGCACAATGTGGAAGAGTGAGAGTAGGCACTGCATAGCATGAAATAAAGGATATACTAAGTTGCTTGAAAAACATCATACCAGCAATGAATATGTGCACACAACAGCAGTAGTAACTACAAATAGAAGGACACATCAGTGGCATGCCTAATGGATAAAAATGCAGAGGACTGCAATTCTGTCTAAGGCAAAGATGAATATTCATTTTGCTTAGAGTATGAATTTGCAGTCATAGCTAAATCTGTCGGTGGCCCAGATTAATTGTTATCTGTGTATGTTACGGGCATGTTCAGAGGAATAGACATCTATACATTAAAGATTGCTAAAAGCATATTTCTACCATGATTTACTGTGAAAGTGCTATTCAGATGATAGATGTAAGGAGAGAGATGAGGGAACAGTTTCAGAGGCACACTTGGCTGACTGCAAGCAACTCTGGTATGTATTGTCATTCAAATTAGCTGAACCTAGCAGGGCAGGAAATGTGAAATTCTTCTAGCTGAGGGTGGAATATGGGAGGAGTAACTTGAGAAGGAACTGAAGCAGATCAAATTTGAATGTCTAAATAAACCCTGTTATCTCAGCAATGAGCTGGCAGTTCTGGAAGATTTTTTCACAGAATGTGTATCACATTGTAAGGAAACACATTTGTAAAAGGCACTGTGTGACAGTAAATAATACTTTTACTGAGGCCTGTCAAACTTAGCTGTTTTTCCTCTTCTACAATTCTAAGTGAATGGAAGTCTTATATGACAGCCCAGCTATGGGCACTGTATTCTCAGAAACAGTGGACAGTGGGTAAGATTTTTCTTTAGAAGACAACAAACTCTCATCAGGATGTCTGCCCCCAGGAGGTCAGTCAGGGTTACAAACTGAATAAAATTACTAGTAACTACTTCTGTCTGGTGCATACA
>NW_025049215.1:0-20782 GCF_019279795.1 Protopterus annectens | reverse complement strand
TTTCATTTAAAATGAAATCATTTTCATTGTCCTGCACACATGCAGACACCTTTGAACACTACAGAAAACTATAAGGCTGTATACTTTAGAGATTCTTAGAACAACAGGCACAAAGGGATATATATAACACATACAATTCTCAGAGGAATGATTGTGGAGGTATTTAAGCAGAAATATGGAAATACATAAAGCAGGTGTACATTGTACACAATAACAAGTAGATACATTTTAAGGCAAGCATTCCTCCTGACAACATTTGGGGTCATTTTGGTAACTTCCAGTGATATGGTCCAACTGTAATGTATTGGGTGGATATTTGTGTAGATATGTGATTGCTATACCCAACACCATAGGCTGATGTGCACATTTAATAGCCCATAAAGGTTGTGTAACAGTGACAGGCAGGTACAAGGGACAGGTTGACTCAAAAAATGAAAGATCACCAAGATAAAGGAATGGCACTGAAAAAACAGTATCCAAATAAACAAAGTGCCAGGCCATCAATGCTGTAGGTTATTAAATTTATTCAAGTAAAAATAAAAATGGGTAAGCACTTTCATGATACAATAGAGCGCTTCATCAGACAGTCACATTAAAAAGAACCATCTGTACAACAATAGCACTGTGACATAATTTCCTGTTGCAAGCAGCATGTAAAAATATTTTTAACAATAAAAAATTACATCACATAATAACAATATACTTACAAAACACCAAAGTACAAAACTTTAAAACATATATATATATATATATATATATATATATATATGGGTCTACTTTGTTTCATTGAATCTCATTTCACTGAATTTCATTACATCCCGACCACATCGCTGAAAATACAAGTTATTGAAAACTCATTTCACTGAATCAAACTTAGTATATATATGCCACTGTGTAGAGTACAGTAAGGCAAGTAAAAGGTATATGCCCTTTTCCCCACTGTAGTACAATCCTGGAGTTAGTATATGTAGTTAGGGTGTGTGTGGGTGGGGCATATATATATATATATATATATATATATATATATATATATACACACACATATATATACACACACACACACACACACACACACACACACACACACACACACACACACACACACACACACACATACACACACACACACACACTTTAATGTGGGAGTGGGCATGCCTTCAACATAGGCTTCAGGGAAACAATCTTCTTTAGTCCTGGAAACCTGTCTGCTTGAAGTGATAAAATCCAGGCTGGTTCCCTTGCCTCTGTCTTGTTCTTAAGATCCCCGCCCCTAATATCAGTTCAAACTACCTCCAGTGCCAAAAACTTAAACTTATGGAAGTTCCCTTTAGCCACCAAATGGTGTGCTAATGCATTTTCTTGCCTCCTATTTCTCTAAAATGTTCCATAATCCATTCCTGAAAAGAAAAATTGGTTTTCCCTATGTAAAAAGCATAACAGAGGGTGCAGATTGTCAAATAAATAATTTTTTTTGTAGTACAATCTACATAAAACATACACAGAACAGAAAAACCTAAGTGGGGATGTTTAAAAACCATGCCAGGTTGGATATAACTACATGCACTCCACCTTCTACAGTGATAAATGCCTTGCTGCTGGGACTGCGAAAAGCCTCCTAATGCTCCCTTTCTATAGCATAACTGTCTCTTTAGATTATGGTTGTTTCTAAAAGAAAACAGTGGAACTTCTGATACAACTCCAGTCAATTCTTCACAGGCAGTTAGAATCCCCCAATATTTCTTCACTATATTTGCATCATATACATGTAATGGAACCCTCAAAATTGTACATTGTGGATTAAATATATACATATAATATAATAACTGTTGGGCATTAAGTTTGTCTTGCCCTCACTTCTTACATACCCTATCGCTAAAACTCAGTTATCTGCCTATTTCTGAATCAAACTTAGTACAAAGCCACTGTTAGCAGAAGGCTATCTCCACTGTACAAAGCCTCATAGTTCTTAAGAGGCTGGTATATATATAATATATATATATATATAAGCTCTTCTTATGCAATAATACAATCTTCCTAGTGACCTTTTTAAAAACCACACACACACATGTACATTTAGTATGGATACATCTAAAATGCAATCTCTTTATCAGAAGCTGTGTTATGTAAAATCCAGTAAATCAGTGGTTCAGATGTCATATAAATATAGTGCAAAATTCTATGAGTCATCCCATAGTAAAATGATGATGGAACATGTTAGTAGTTAATACTGTACTATGCATTGATGGAACCAGTCCTAGTTGGCATAGCTATTACACACTGTGCCCATTGCCACACCAACCTTCTTCCTTCTTCAAAAACAAACACACACAAAGTGCCTTTCTGGAGGAGGTTCTAAATTCACAGCAGCAGGTAGTCCACTAACACTACCTGAGGTGACCTAGCTATAGCCCATATCTGGATCATATGAAGGAGGCTGTGGTGGAGCAAGCAGTAGATGGATATACTGCACATGTGGAGAACCTTCTGGAACAAACTGCACAAGCTCACACACACACCTTTCATTTAAATTCACATATACATTATTCTCTCTCTTTATATTCTATCTATCTATATATATATATATATATATATATATATATATATATATATGTATATATATATATATATATATATATATATATATATATATATATATATATATATATATATATAGATACACTACACAATCTATATCAAAAGTTTGAAATCTCATATATTTATAAACTATCGAGACCAGAGTGCTCAAAACCCCACAATACCAAAAAATCCCGATGATCGGAGATGAAAATGAAATATCGCAATTCTGGTGTTGCGGTTTATGAATGGGTAGGTGGAAGGTAGGGTAAGTATTTGTGTGTGTGGTGTTAGGGGTTAATAGTGTGTGTATACATGTGTGTTGTGAATGTGATGTGTATGTGTGAGTGGTGGTGTCTGGTGTTTTCAAGTGTGTCTGTGTAGTGCAACCTTGGAGTTAGAATATTTAAGTAGGGGCGCAGTGTGGCTTTCCCCTTGTTTGTAGGTGTAGGTTTGTTTGTTTGTGTTCTGGGAGAGGTGTGTGAATGTTTATGTGTGTGCTGTATGTTTGGTATACTTTTTGCGATTTTGAATTTTTTTTTTTGGTTTTTGGGTCTTTGGTTTGGTCTCAGTATTTTGGGCATCGGGAATGTGTGCATTCAGGATTTAGTAGGGTATACGTATATATATATATATACATATATATATATATATATATATATATATATATATATATATATATATATACACACACACACATACATTTATGCACATACACACATATATATGTATGTAGATGAAGAGGAATTTCACCTTTCAACACAACAATGACCCCATGCATGTATCCAAATCCAACAACAAAGAATGGCTTCACCAAACCCCAGACCTAAATCCAATAGAAAATCTGTGGGGTGACATGAAGAGGGCCCTGCACAAGAGATTTGGCCTGACAGATTTGGAACACTTTTGCAAGGAAGAGTGGGCAAATATTGCCGGTTCAAGATGAGGCATGTTGATAGACTGCTACCCAAGAAGACTGAATGCCGTTATTAAATCAAAAGGTGTTTCAACAAAGTATTAGTTTAAGGGTATGCATATTTATACAACCAGCTTATTGTACATTTTTTATTTTTTATATTTTACCCTAACAGATGTGTTTGTCTTTTAATTGAATTGTACAGGTTATAGGTCACATTAAAGGTGAGAAAAGTTTAAAAATTATTTATTGTGGTGTCATTTTTTATATCACAAAAATCTGGCATTTTAAAAGGGGTGTGTACACTTTTTATATCCACTGTATGTTTGCCAGTCCTGTTATTTTAGATTCAAAATTCCTAAATAATAGTTTTATATTTTATACTGCATTAATATTAATACATCTTTTGAGGGGAAGAAAACTGTGGTGATACAGAAGTAGACATTTAGTATGACATTTTTAGTAAACAGACAATTTTAATTGTTTCTACATTTTTTCATACTTCATCTTCATAAAATACTTTGTTAATAGTTGTGTTATCTATGTCTCTGTCCTCTAATTTTCTTTGAATTACTGATTTTAGTGTAAAAAGATACATTAAGTAGACAGTTGGCTTTAATTTTCTTAAATCCTTTAACGGACTTGTTTCATTTTTGATATCATCAGTGATACAGGATGGAGAATAAAAGTAACTTCTATAATATATAATTTTTAATTGTAATGGAAGGAAATGACGTGTATTATTTTGAGTATGCTTGTTTTAGCAATGTATAAATGGCGCCAACATTTAAAACGTTTGAAAATGTTTTATGTCTCTCTGAGGAAGCTAACCTATTTTGATTGGCGAAAACGCTGTTTATTTGTGTGAAAATAAATTTATCCTTGCGTCCAAGAGTATACGTATACTAGTGGGTGCGATTTGTGTGGATTTTGGGCCAGTTCTTCTTGATGATAGTTTGGAATATTTGTTGCTGCAGTTTTGTTTTGGCTAGGTTTCTGGTTCTGTCTAGCCTGGCTAGTCCGAACATCTTTGGAGTCTACTGTAATTCAGATATACCCCATTTTCTAATACAATGATATGGCAGCATTGTTAGCGGTCGATACACAAAGACTCTGACCAACTGAATTCCCGGTTAGGATATTATGCGACCGAGGGAACGGCAGGAGCAATAAGTTTGGCGCTTATGAGTGCAAGCAACAATTCTGGTAACACGGATACAGTTTTTTCCATACCAGCAGGGCAACGGACTAATAGCTCTGCAGCGGTAGCGGCAATTCTACTCAAGCAGGGCAACAGACTGCTAATCTTGCAGCGGGGAATGGAAATTTCTCACGGTACCCTCTTCCTCTGGTTTCTTGGTGATAATATTGGTCAACCACTAAGTGCTTATTGGAGTTCAAGGTTGGTGAATGGATTACAGCTTTGGATTCTTTTACATTTACACAACTGTGAGGGGCACAGGAACTACTACGGCATTACACAGGCTGACATGGTTTCAACTGTGGATACATTAGTGTAAGTAACTCAAATTACTTGATCAAAACTGTTAAAATTAAAGGAAATTACAACTGGCTATGTTATTTGAACCAGTGTGTACAAGATCAAATGGTTCCCAAAAGGGGCTGCGCAGTTCCTTTGCACCAACTGGACTATTATCAGGATGAATCTTTTTATCAGAATCATGTAGCGAGTATTATTATTTTGATCAACAAGGTGTATACAATTGTTGGAGCTAATGATCAAACATTATACATCACATATTTCTATACCCCGACAGTTGAGATTAATGACCTGGATAAATTGTGTCAAGATGTGACATTGACTTTGTAAGCAGTACAAATATGACTATGCACTCCATTCTAACAGCATAGATGCGCTGCTGGTTAAAACTCCAAAGCTAATAAGACAGTAAAAAATTAGCGATGAGAACAGACTAGCTTTACCCGGCAAAATAAAGCCTATGTTAAATTAACTATGGCATATGTACAACGAGAGGTCAACCAATCTCCCAGTTATTATACCAGGCAATTCCAAATGAGCATGATCAAGAACCCCAAGTAAGACCCAGTAGCTAATACCATGGAAGATGAATATGAATCAGGAGTTCCTGAGGGGCCAAGAAGCTAGCAATAGAATTAAGCGCTAAATAATTACAACAACAAGAATGGACCCAACGACCCCAGGGGAAGGCCAAAAGAACCATTCCGTTTTTTTTTTTTGGGCCAGAAGTAGAACAACAATCACCAGAGGAACTACAGGAACAGACGATGGAACAACAACTAGGTGTGCAATGGGGATTTTCAGGTGGACATGTTCTTATGATACTGGGGTAGAAAATATTGGTGGGCGAATACTCAAAGGGGATTTCAAAATCTACGAATTTCTCCAGTTTCACTATAGAACAAAAAGGAAGAAAGCTGAATTGACTTATTGGCTCTTGGTAACACCTTTGTACCCAGTAGCCAGTTCAATCTGACAGAGACTATTATTGACTTGGAAAATGCTTTACACGGAAGTTAAATCTGGGATTGTTGTTCACAACTCCCATGCAACAGAGGTTGTGAAATTAAAATTGTCCAAGTGTATTTTAATCCACCTATACACCCTGATTTGTCCTTTTTTGAAAGAGTGTGTGAGTTTGATCTTTAGATATCACGGACTCTAATAGAAAAAATTGTTGTAGATATCCAAAATACAATATTTCCAAGGAACAAAAATTAATACTTTAAATGAACTTTGTCATTTTACCAGTGAGGGGTTTTCAAACCTGATGACAAAGAGGGGGGGTGCTGGTCATCCCTATAGACAATATACTGATTTATATTCATAAAATGTCTGAGTATTTTGGAGTCCAGCTTATACAGTGTAATTTAATCCCCATAGTGCCTTTTTTAGGCAAAGGCTCAAATTCTAAACCTACCACCCTAGAACACACAAAAAAGGAGAGAAAAAAACTAAGGAGGTAATGCTGCTCAATGCCAGAAGTCTAAATCTCAAAATGCACGCACTTTTCGAGGCCCTTCTCAATATGGGAGAACATCGATGTCTGTGCTGTGACAGAAACCTGGTTCAAAGTTGCTCCTGAGAGCACTCCCAGCACTATCAGGTTTTTACCTCATATCATGCGTTTCCGGCCCCCAAAAACGGGACAAGACGAAGAAAGGAGAGGGGGGTATCCGCATTCATCAAGGACACACCCACTTACCTCAAGACTGGTTAGCTTAACGCCGCGATGCATGAGAGAGACCATCCAGGTGCAATTAACCACAGGCAAGAGATTTTGCTCTGCAAATTGTAGCATGTTACAGGCCACCCTCCACAAACTCAGGAACCCTCACATGGCCTTCCTGAAAACACTAGAGGGGATAAATGTATCACCAAACACCATCATACTGAGTGACTTCAATTACCCCAAATATAGACTGGGAACACTACTCAAGCCCAAACACCCCAGCCCAAAAAGTTCCTGGAATTCATAAACTCTCAAATGCCATGGAACAATCCAGGTCACTTTCATCCCCACAAGAGGAGATAACATACTTGATCTCATCATCCACGAACATGGGGAGCACAATGTTCAACACCGGAAGTATATACCCTCACTGGTGAGACTCAGATGAATCACAAACTGAAATCTCGCTGGAGGTCCCCTCATCCCACCCCCACCTGAAATAAAAGAACCACAGTAAAAAACTTCTCGAGAAAAGTTTCCGTTTCACACTTCTAAAGACTAGTAGTGGTCTCGCGCTTAAGGCCCCCGAAGCCGGGCGGAAAGTCAGTACTCAAGCATTGAATCACTCACCAAATGCCTTCTACCAGCACCTGCAGGACTGCATGGATAAGGCAATCCCAAGCAAAACAAAGACTCTCTTGCTTACCAAAGGCAAAAGGCCCACTCTGGTGGACCCCAGCCATATAAACAAACTTCCATACAACAACAAAGGAGAAAGCTACTACAAGATAGAGCAAAAATCCTTAAAAGGTACAGACACCCTTGATCACTATATAAGTAAGCAAAAAAAACTAAGAGCTCTCATAAAATCATCCAAAGCAAATTTTGAGAGAAAAATAGCTAAAGACTCAAAAAGACAATCATAAGGCATTCTTTTACGGCTATATTTGAGAGCACCTGGGAGGAAACTCCCAGATATGCTCAGGAACTAGTCAAAAATGATGTGAAGATTACTGATCCTACAGACATTGCCCCAACATACTGTGGCTGACAGGTTCAGTGCAAACTTCTCCCCCCCTTCCCAAAAGGAGAGATATCTATACTATACCAAGCCATTGCAGCCCCCAAACATTTCCAACGCTCAAAGTTAAAACTGCTCTCTCTCCAAAGCAAAACACAGCATCCATGGGACCTGACGGTGTCCCCCGGCTGTGTGCTCCATGAACTCAATGAGGAATTAAACCCACAACTAGGACAGCTATTTAATCAAAGTCTTACACTCTGGATATGTACCTGGGAGTGGCGACTGCAACTGTGGTCCCACTTCACAAAGGCGGTGCTTCCACCGACCCTGGAAATTACCGCCCTATTAGGCTTGACAAGCCTTATCTGCAGCCATGGAGAGGGGATCATAATGGACCTCATAAATAAAGACACATAGGAATTTGCAGACCTGGATCCAACCCAGTTTGGCTTTGTCAAAGGCAGATCATGCCTTTTAAAACTTGGTTGACTTTTTCAAACAGTCACCAAAGCCATTGATGAGGGAAAGGCAGTCCATACAGCCTACCTGGATCTGGCGAAGGCCTTCATACAATACCACTGGTATCATTGAAAACTCAGCAGCTTAAATGTTAACCCATACATCACAAGATGGGCTGCAAACTGGCTGAGTGACAGAAACCACACAGGGTCAGAGTTGCTGGCTTATGTCAGACTCAAAGCCTGTCCGCAAGAAGTGGGGGTCCCACAGGGCTCAGTCCTGGCCCACTCTGTTTGGCATCTACTTTTCCGAAGTACAAGCAAACACAGGAGGGTTAGAGGAGTTGACAAAGTTTGCAGATGACTGCAAACTGGGAGCCATAGTAGAAAACACATCTGGACACAGATATCCTTCAGAAGGGTCTCACAGAAACGGATAACTGGTGCCAGAGCCATGGCCTAAAGTTAAATGCCAAAATGCATAGTCATACCCCTTCCGGGAAAAACAAGGTTACCCCTAGCTACCAAATAGGTGGCAATCCACTGAGCACAGAAGAAGTTATCAGGACTTGGGGACCCAGGTTGATTGTAGTCTGTCATTCACACCCATGTAGCTAAAGCAGTTAGAAGACCTTCTACATTGCCCATCTTATCATGAAGGGATTCTCATCTAGATCAAGGGAGGTCATGGTCTCCCTTTACTCATCACTCATCAGACCAATGATTGAGTACAATGCCCCATTCGGAATGTATCTGACCCGACACTTGCAGCAGCTGGAGAGACTACAAAAGTTCCTCACAAAAGGATAAAGGGTCTCAAAATCTGTCTATATGCTGCCCGACTGAAAGAACTCCAGCTCTATTCAGTCGCCACGCTTGCTCAGAGGTGACCTTTGCTCAACATACAAGGCCATGTCAAACCCAGATTTGATGAATATGCTTCACCTCAAAAATCTAGATCCACCAGAGCCACAAGGGCGGAGACTTAAACCTCACACGGCTATTAATAGGACGTGCTGGAGGGATAGATTCATCACCCAAAGACTCCCTATGCTGTGGAACAAAATCCCGTATATGTGAGGCAGAGCACTGCTGGCCTTGTTCAAGAGAAATCTTGACCAATGGATGGGAGATCTAAAATATACCCCAGGGATTACCTCAGTGTCACTGCTCGACAGAGGCACAGCAAAATAATGGGTATAGTTCCCCATACTTAAGGTATGCGTAAGCCACAAAACGATGGGCTAGGCTTGTAAATGCCCCTCTCGGACGAAGATAGCCTAGTATGAACCTATGAACCTATGAGATGAATAAGGTCTATTCTAGAAAACAGGGGAGTTACTTTTGTGACCTATTTTTGGCCGGAAAAATAGATAATGACACCTATCAATATATAGATATTACTACACCAAAGACCCCTGTTATCTTTGGAATTCCTAAGATTCACAAAGACCTTTACAACCCACCCATGAGAGCACTTATAGATGCTTGAGATCATCTATGACTTACCCATGTGCATGCCTAGTGCGGATAAATCCTTTCTAAGTATATAAAAACAGTCTCCCATATCTGTAAAAGATATTCGGGTGGTCTTTTCCTGTCTGACATCAATGGGCTTCATTTTGATCCACTATGGGAATTTCCTTACCACTGATGTAGTGGACCTTGTATACATCTATACCTACTACTTGGGAGGCCACTGAGTGGATAGGCAGTTTTTTTTGTATGGTCTAGAGTGTCCCTAAAAATGAGATTGATATAGTAACGGACCTCTTAGACATAATATTAACATCTAACTTTTTCATATTTGATAAAAATATTTTTGCAAACACAAGGCATAGCAATGGGTTCACCATGTGGTCCTCAGTTGCTAATGCATTTTTGTAGCATACTGGGAAAAGCAATTTGTCTTTTTGGGAATTCAAACTACACAAACCAGATTGTTTATTATACCAGATTTCTGGATGATATCTTTATGGCATTTAAAGGTTCAGAACAGGATGCGCTTGGAACTTCTTAACTATATGAACAACACAACCAAATCTCTTAAGTTTACACATAAATTTTCTACATCTAATATAGATTATTTGGATGTAAAACTGGATAAGAATTTGGAAGATGGATCATTAATTTCTTCTATACATAGGAAACAAACCTACTGTAACTCATTTCTCCACTACTCTAGTCAACATCCATATAAACAGAAACGTTCCATTGTCAAAAGGACAGTTGATTAGAGCTGTGAAGATGTGTAGTACTGAAAAGAAATTTAACCAAGAATGTCAGCTGCCGCTTCTTCAAGTGACATGTTCAAAAATAGAGAGAGACAGAGACTATCCTGAGCCTAATAAATGAGTTAATAGAGAGAATGGCTTTTACACACCACTGTATTTGAAAGTACATACTAGCAATGGTAGTGAGGGGTCCACATGTATCCCTGGCTGGGAACAAAATATGAACCTGCAACTTCCTCCAAGCACAAGATTGTGAAGGCATCACGGAGTTACTCTTCTAGCTTTATTACAACATATAATACCAACTTCAAGGAAATTAGTTCCATTATTTACAAAATTGTTTTATTTCCAGTAATAGATTATTACTGGAAAATTGGGGAAAAAAACCTTACCATCGCATATAGGAAAGGGAAGAACTTAAAACTTTGTTAGAAGGGAACAAAATGATGATTCCTTTTCCAAACAAAAGGGACATTCGCCTTGTAGGGCTTATGCAATTGGTGTAGTTGTGTAGCCAAAAACAGGAAGTACATTCCAAATTAATGGTAGAAAGTACTCCATTGGACATAAGATAAATTGTGAAACTAAGTCTATTGTTTACTCCTTGCTACATGTGATAGTTAGTCTCATACTGCATGTTGGTAAAACCTGTAATCCGTGAAGTTTAGGGAAAAGGATTTACCAACATATGCACGCTTATAAGAAAACAAAACATTGAAAATGCCTTTTAGCCAAGCATATAGACCATGAAATAGGACATACCTTTTATTTTATAGGTATAGACCATATTCCACAGAATAGTAGAGGAGGGCCCACACATCCATTAGACTAGAAACCAGGGAGTTGGAATGGCAAATCAAATTGAATGCCTTCAACACCTCTGGCTTAAATGACAATTGTAATATTTCTTGTCTTTTAAAATTGAAAAGTTACAATAGATAGTTTAACAATGGGTATGTACATATAAGGATAGTATTAGGGGGTACAATATGTGAACCCTAGAAAAGTATATCAATAAACTTATAAGGATTGAACAGTGGACAAAGGTGACTGGGTGGTCAACAGGGAATTGAGTTCTCAATCCACACTCTTACAAAATTTAGTATGGAGTGTAGGTTATCATACTGAAGGTCATCATTATTGAAGGCACACTAGTGATATGGCAAAATTAGGGCCCCGTAGTTGGTGCCCCATAAATTTAAGACATTAATATATTCCTTGTATTCTTAGGAATATACATGGGATATAACCTTGCAGATCAGATGAAGCAAAATGTATGAAGGAAATGATTAAGGTAACAGTCCAAGTTATTTGAAAGTATACTGACATAACGCTTTTACTAATATGTAATTTTAGCCTTTGTGGATGTGGGCGCATTTTTAATGGAAGGAGTTGTATGGACTGATAGCAATTATTTATTCCTGCAACTTCTAAAAATTCAATGGAAATTTTAAATGTTTCTCTTTACATGCATTAGATTTTTTAACAGAGTGTATGGGTAATAACGGAAAAATTGTAATGGAAGGAAATGACGTTAGTATTATTTTGAGTATGCTTGTTTTAGCAATGTATAAATGCGACCAACATTTAAAAGCGCTTGAAAATGTTTTATGTCTCTCTGAGGAAGCTAACCTATTTTGATTGGCTAAAACGCTTGTTTATTTGTGTGAAAATAAATTTATCCTTGCGTTAAGAACATGAGTATACTAAGTGGAGTCTTGCGGATTTGTGGATTTTGGGAGCCAGTTCTTTTCTTGTTCAATAATATATAATTTTGGAATGTTGATATAAAAGTTTCTATAAAAGCCTTTTTTTTCCCTGTCTTTGCTCCCTTGCTTCATGTTGTTGAGATATGTATACAGTACAAAAATGTTTATCAATTTCCATAGCCTTGAATCCAGTCTCCATGTATCTGGAAGAAATATATACCACAGATTTATAACTGTTTTAGGAATGAATTTAAACTTTTTGAAGAAAGATACCGGACTCCCCACTATCATCAACATATTTTTGTTTGGCAATGGTCTGATTGAAGTGACAGATAATTTACTTGTATTTCCAATATTCATCAAAATTGGTTCTTTTTGTATTATAAAAGTGTACATCTACTAGTGATACTCAGCTATAATATGCACATCATCACATGTATTGTCATATATCATGTGTATTATACTTATTAAAAAGATTCAGGTTTGTTTTAATTTAGTCAGTCATACATTCTGAAACAAAATTATTTACTAATGCTTATATAAGCCAGCTTATAATGAGTATTATGAAAATGCAGTGTTAAACGTATACTATTGTATAAATTGTAGTATTTAAAAGGCAGGTAGGAAACTCTAGGCATCTTTATTGGTATTTCCGAAAGGTTAACCACTAGTGAGAGGCAGCTCAAGTTACCTGTCATCAAACAAAGTAAGGGCTAATTGGTTTTGAGGGGTAGCTTTATAATTTGAATTGATGCTTGATATTTTCTGAAGGGCTCATAGAAACAAATCTGTTCACATGCCATTTGGATACTGTAGCTAGGTTTACATTACCAATTCACCTGCTGCAGTTAGTGCAGGCAAAAAATGTTTTCAGCCAAATAAATATCCAAAATGCCATGTTTGCACTGAAAGAGTTAAGTCTTTCATTTCAGTGTTACTCTGAACTTCATCAGAACTAAATGTAAAACACTAAGAAAACCATTGCTTAAATGCTAAAAAGAAACAGTCACATGACCTAAAAACATAATTAAAATCAATCACAAAACCTCTAAATGCTTTAATTGTAAAAAACAGGATTTAAAAACAAGTTTCATTTAGAAACCCAGGCAATGGTTTTCTTATATTTGTTAAGCTCTTAATGAAGTTCTGAGTAACACTGGAACAAAAGTGCTTAACCTTTCAATAAACATGCATTTTCAATATTTACTTGGCTGAAAGCTTCTTTTGCCTCCTGGTGTGCTGCAAATGTGGTGTGTAATATTACTAGTTGAGGGATTTTCACCTGTCCGGGTTCTTTGGGCACATGGTAGCTAGTTTTATTGAGGATGCTTTAGGAACTCATAGTAAGTTCTTAGACTACTACCATGTGACATTTGACACAAGACATGTTAGTGAGTTCCTGAAAATATTGGATATCAGCTTGAATGTTTCCTCTGGTTATGAATACTTTTCAAAACACTTGCTGTGAGGAAGAATATAGAGATTTCCTTGAGTAGGCCATCTAAACACATAACTTATATAATTAAAGTTGAGGAGAAAAGGGAAATTTTATTTAATTTTTAGTCATGTGAAAGATGAGAGGTTCCACAGAGGATGACACAAAAACAGTAGCATGATTATCAGAGACATATGAACATGCTGGAAAATGATTGGAGTGTTGCAGGATGAGCAAAGTGATTTATTAAAAGTTTTTGTGTTATTTAGAGAAGTTGACCTAGCTCCATCAATATGTAGGTTTGTTTATTTTAGAATTATACACAGTGATGATATTGACCATTCATAAATATCAATCATTCCTGAGTTTCTAAATGGAATACCTAAGATTGGCTATTTATTTATTTATGAATCTCCTAAACTTCATAAGATCTAATTTGATCTTCCAACGAATTAGACCTATAGTGTCAGTTGATGGTTCTAAACTGAGGGCATAACTACTTTTTAGACATGAAGTTAAATATTATTATACAGAATACACCATCTTATGTTAAAGACTCATGACACTTTTTGGTGATAATGGATGAACAATGGACCATGTGTAAATAGCTTTTGATCAAGATTGCAGATGCCAGTTTAACACACTCCTTCTCCACTTAAAAATTTAGTAAAGCAACAACAAGTTTGTTTCAACATACGCATTTTCTGAATATTAAGAAGTTTAAAATGTTTTGCCTGTCATTTTGATTGATTGCACCTTAATCTTCAGTGATTTTGCACAATACTTAAAAAATTATGAGGACAGGGCAAATAATATGAGGCAAAAAATGAGGACACTAAATACAGGTTTTGTACCCACATATATTTTCTGAACAGTAACAAAGTATAATTTACAAGGGAAATGGCAAAGCCTTTTATATAACATCAGGATCTTCAGTGGTTTTACCAGTAAATAAAAAATTATGGGGCAGAATCAGAGTCATTCAACACAATCAAACAGATGTAGACATTGTTTATGTTAGCACTTAAGGTGAAATATTGATCAGCAGCTTGGATAGTATTTTTTATTATTTAATCACTGTATGACCATTTTTTTATATTTTAACAAGAAAAGTTACAAAACAGCTTTGTGGTGTAGCTGCATGGGGGCTACAGTAGCCCCACTGCCTTATTGCTGGAGTTAGTATTTGGCGTGGTGGGAAAATAAATCTTACCCACCATTGGTCTTGATTCTGATATTTTATTTTATTGCAGATACATCGATGACTTGTTTTTATTATTAAAGGTTCATCTGATAAAAATCTTGTTTTCTTCTTATTACACAGCTTAATTTAAGTTGTGAATTTTTTGAAATTTACTGTGTAAGTAGCTATGGTCATAAAAGTGGATTATTTGGATGTAGTCTGAATGGAATTCTGATGATAGTTACTTTTGTAGTAGAATTTTTTAGAAAGCTACTTACACTAATAACTATCTTCATTTTAGAAGCAATCACCCCTGGCATATAAAATGAAATGTTCCCAAGGGTCAATATATTAGACATCTCATATGACTACGGGTGATGACCTATTTCTTAAAGAAATTGTATTCATCCAGTGAATTATTTTTCTATAGAGGCTATCCACTGTCTTTATTACTTGATATTAGTACCAACAAAATAAATGTAAACAACAACAAATGATTAAGGCTAGAAGGAGATGGACTTTCCACCTATTTTTAAAAAGGGGCCTTTTTTATTAAAAAGGCATCTAGTGAATCTACTTCCACTTCATTTTTAATATTGCCTAAAATGTATTAATATGATAGTGGATAATGGTAAGAGTAAATCTGTAATGACTAGTAACTGGGAAGATTATTTCTGGTAACAGTGAATTGCATACTATTCTAGGTGATAACCCTTGGTTTTGTATATAAAAAATCTAACACCATTAAGAAAGTATATTACAGAAAAAAATGAGACTTTGGTCTCTTTACTTTCATCTGATATGCCTAGGGATATGTTCAGATGTTTTGTTGCAATGTCTGCAGATATATTTGTGAAGGACCTATGATTAATTTATCTCATCTAAATCGCATTACATCAGTATTCCCAGGAGGAGATCTAATTGTAACACTACCAATCTAGTATACTATTGCTTTATGTTCAGGATGTAGTGCTTTTTATGTAGGGATGACTACTAGGCATCTGAGTAAATGCATTAAAGAGACATTATTATGCTATTAAGACCAAGGATGAAAATAATACATTGTTTAGACATTCTGTACACTGTGCTATACAAAAATTTACTTTCTCTGTTTTAGAACATATTGGGGCTGACTTAAGAGGTGGCAGTATGAAAACAGAGTGGAATGTTAAGAATCGTTTTGGCAGCTCAGATTGAGAGCTGATAGCCCCCAGGTTTAAATGAATCTATTAATATAAAAATGTTTTTAGTAGATTGCAGATAACTGTGATATTTTATTAAATAGTTATTAATGTATATTTTATGCATTTCAATTAATGTGTTTAGAACTGTTTTGGTTGATTGTATTAAGTTAATTCACATAATTGTCTCATTAAGTTTGTGGGTGGGACATGATTTTTAAAAGTATTTAAATGCATTGATTGTCTTGTATTTGTATTTCTGAAGAAGTCTTTCAGGATGAAAGCATGAGTCTGCATAAAGGTGTTTTACGCTAATTTCTGAGTCATGTCATCCTCTGTTTTTCCAGTGTTTTTGGTTTTATTTGGTGTTTTTGACACTTTGGTGGTCATTTTATTTGTAACTAATAATGATATTGAAGAATGTTTTACGATTAATAACGTAAATAATAATGAATATATGAGTTTTGTTTATTCTATTGCATAGTGTTGATAATATGGACATCAGAAACACTGTAATAATAACCAGAAGATGTTTTATGGATATCCAGATGTTTTAATTAAAAAATTGGTGAGCATTCATCTTTTATTAGAAAGAGAGGTCCAAACATTAAAAAACATGTTGAAAATACATGGTTGTAGTGACTTTAATGTCGATAATACTGTTAATCAACAGAAGGGTACATTTTCATGTGACACCAGTAAATGGTGTACATTCATTTATGAAGAACAACATGCTCAAGTTGAGGTAAATGAATTACTGACCTTTTCTGGGAAGCAAAACATGTAAAACTGAAGCAGTGGTGTATTGTGCCATAAGCACGTCTTGCCATACTTTTATATAGGCAAAAGCAGTAAGAAAATTTAATGAAAGAATCAGTGAACATGCAAATGCATTTAAAAGACTGTAAAATAATAACTTAGGAAGGTATTCTGTACCATATGTAATAGTTTTTGCAGATTTTCTTTTGTTGTTGTGATAGTTTCACTGATCATGCTAGTGGGGAACTGAATAACCAATCTTAAGTTAAGGATCTTAAGTGACAAATCCAGATGGGGAATCTAAAAACAACATGGACTGCAATGACACCTTAATATTAAAAGTGTTTTAAAAGGCAGTAGAAGGAAAATGAAAAATGTAACATTATACATTTGTAATAAAATATTTTTGTTTTTATTTGAGCATTAAGTTTTTTATTTGGAGGTTAATTAATATGGTCATATGTTGTTAGGCATTTATATAATAGCCTTTATGTATAAATATATTCAGTTCTGATGCAGTCTAATTGTGAACAAAAGCACAACATTTTTGGAATAGATAAAAAGTAGCATTTTTTTATTTTGGTTCTCCAGTGTATAATTTTCATATTTTATTACTATGTAGTTTAAGTCACCAGCATGGTTTTGGTTTATTGACTTTTATTTATTTATTTATTTTTTGTTATTTGATCCTTGCCATGGCAGATGAAGATTTACCTGACAAAGTTTCTTTGAGTGAAATTTCTCTATATTCTATCCCATATTCAGGGTAATATAATATTGTGCCTAATTTCAAGAATGTGGGAGCTTTGAGGAGTTACAGAGATGGAGCTTACTTTCAATTACATCTCTAAGGGAGACATTCTGAATATTGACAAATGCTGGCTAGACCACTTGATCCTATTGGGTACTAATAGCACTCAGAGTCATAATGGTAAGAATTCCTTGAATTTTATATAATGTCATTAAGAAGAATGAGAAATAAAGTTCTAGATATAAGTCTCTTGTGTGGGATAATTTGAATTCAATTCAACGATAAAAATCAACAAATACCGACAAGTCTTTTGATCTCTATGAATTTTATTTTTATTAACTATGATTTTGACTTTTGTGAGGTCTGCTGTTTATGAGACATGATAGTTTGTTAGTTCTGTCCTGAATTAATTAACGAATGTATATATAAAGAAGGGTTTGTTTTACTACATCACTGCTCAAGAAGTCCCATGGCATTTTGAGATGAAAGTGAAAAACTATTGTGAATAAATCAAGTAGATTTCAAGTTCATTGTCATGTTTTCTGTAATCACTGTTACCAACATTTTTCATTTGGTGCTACACTTCCATTGTGTGCCTATGCACAATGTATAACTGTTGATCTTGATTTCTCATTGTATAAAGAACTATACTTTTTTATCAGGTTCACTATGTCCTCATGTACATTTTAGAGTGCTATAATGATGGTTTGATAAAAAGAACCTGAGAAGGATATTTCCTATTACATGAACAGATCTTTGTAGATGTGTCTTTTCCTGCTCAAAAAAACTGAATATGATTACGTTTTTAATTAATCAGATTGAATATGCAGTAAAACTCAGGAAGCAGAAGAAGAAGAAGATCAGTAGAGATAAAAGATCATATGATGAAGAAATGGAATATCTTTTTCCCCAAGCGTTATTCATACACTTGTAATTCTAGCAATCAAGAGACTGCTGAACCCTCTGGACATGTCCCTGTTCAGTCTGATTTTGTATGTAGTACCCATACATCACCAGTATCCCATTGCTAGGCCTGATTAGTGAAAAGGAGCAGGGATTGCTTTGAAACAGGTCTTGGAGCTAAAATACACCTATCAGTGGACAGTGAGACCTTAGAGTTGGGGAAGAATTGACAACAGTGGAGGTTGTACAATGATGCGGTGAGTACAATAGTAGCAGACACACAAAGGTGGTGCCTCAACGGATCCTGGAAACTATCGCCCCATAAGCCTGACTAGCTTGGTCTGCAAAGCTATGGAAAGGATCATCATGGACCTTATAAATAAAGATATTGGGGGACACTGGATCCTACCCAGTTCGGCTTTGTTAAGGGCAGATCCTGCCTCTTAAACCTGGTCGATTTCTTTGACACAGCCCCCACGGCCATTGACCTGATGAAGATGGTCCACACAGCCTACCTGGACCTCGCAAAAACCTTCGATACAATACCCCACTCGGGCATTATAGATAAGCTCACCAGCTTAAATATAAACACCTATGTCACTAGATGGGTTGCAAACTAGCTCAAGGACAGAACCCACATGGTTAGAATTGCTGGAGCCATGTCAGACTCCAAACCAGTTACAAATGGCATCCCACAAGGCTCAGTCCTGGGACCTCTCTTGTTCGGTATATATTTCTCAGAGGTACAGGCCAACACGGAAGGACTGTGGCTGACCAAGTTCGCAGATGACTGCAAACTGGGCACCATAATCGACTCTCCAGCCAACACAAGCATCCTCCAAAAGGGCCTCATAGAAACAGACAACTGGTGCCAGAGCCATGGCCTCAAGCTAAATGCCAAAAAGTGTATAGTCATCCCCTTTGGCAAAAACAAAGTTCCCACAAATTACCACATAAGTGGTAATCCATTAAGTACAAAAGAAGTAATTAGGGACCTGGGGACCCAAGTTGATAGCAATCTCTCATTTGACAACCACGTGGCCAAAGTGGTTAGAAAAACATTTTAGATAGCCCACCTAATCATGAAGGGATTCACATCTAGATCAGGGGAGGTCATTGTGCCTCTTTACTCATCCCTCATCAGGCCCATAATTGAGTACAATGCCCCTTTTGGGATTACCTTACCAGACACCTGCAGCAACTGGAAAGATTCCAAAAATACCTCACCAAGAGGATCAAAGGACTCAAACAGATGCCATATGCTGCCCGGTTAAAGAAACTCCAGCTCTACTCAGTGGCATACCGCCTGCTAAGAGGCGATCTGTGCCTGACGTATAAAGCCATGTCCAACCCGGAATTAATGGACATGCTGCACCTCAGAAAATCCAAATCCCATCGAGCTATGTGCTTGAGAGACTTGAACCTCAGCATTGAAATAAATAGGACATGCTGGAGGGACAGATTCATAACCCAGAGGCTCCCTTCATTCTGGAATAAAATCCCAGTCCAGGTTAGGCAGAGTCCCTCATTGACTCTCTTCAAGAGGAATCTTGATGATAGGATGGGAGATCGTAGGTTTACCCGGTATCACTTCTGTGTCACTGTTAGACAGAGGCACAGTATACTAACCTCAAAAAGGCATAGCAAAATTCATTTAAAATGGGTAAGCCAAACACACTCTGGTTAGTATAAATGCCCTAGGACAGATAGCCTAGTATGAACCTATATGCTCTTCAGCTAGCAATTTTGGTAACAATTTACATCATTTGCAGGCTTTTGGTAATTTAAGCTGACCTTTGCCCCGAGCTTTGCTTTAAGTTGCTTTACTGCTTCCACCATCTGGGAACCCATATCTGTAATATTTAAAAATAATACATAGAATGTCTTGTTACTAACTACTAAAGTAATTTATAGCTATTCAGTAAGGTTAGTCATAATATTTTTGATCACCATTATGTCATACTTTACAAAATGTGCTCTGCAGAGTGGCAAAGTACCCCAGCTAAAAATGGCTTGAGACATTCATAGAACTATTGCTAGTCCCTCCTCTGCTGGTCAGTACTTTCCTAGACACATCACCTTCCCAGTGCAACTCCATTCCATTTTGTCACATTGGTCAATGTTAAGGCATCTGATATGAATATCTGTAGATCTCTTTCCTGTTTGTTAACTACATATACCCCCTGTCATAGAGTTACTTCCATATTTCAGGTCTTTATCTCATATTGCACTGATAGACTGCTTTACTGATGATGATAATGAACTGGTATAAGTAATATGTCACAGAGCTGCTTTATTGCCCACATTCTTTAGTTTCACACGCAATACAGAGCATGTAATAAATCCAGACCAAAACTTCAGATCATATCATAAAAACAGGCATCTGTGACTTGTTAATACTCACCAGAAGGAAAAAGCATTTCTGTGTCATGGCTCTCCAGTGGATTATTAAGAAGTCAGGTAATTGAGGGCTTTCATGGTT
>NW_025049214.1:0-5947 GCF_019279795.1 Protopterus annectens | reverse complement strand
TTTTGGCACGGTTAAGTGTAAGTGTGGGGCGGCCCTTTTTGGTTGGAATGTGACGTTAAGTGATGGTGTGGAATGTTGATACTGTTACTGTGTAAGTGCACAGAGGGTTAATGTAAGCGTGGTTGGGTGGAATGTTGCATCTGTTAAGTTACATGTGAGTATGTACAGAGGTGGTAAGGTGGGAATGCTGCACTTGGTTACTGTGTAGATGACAGAGGTTAAGGCGTAGTGTGGTTAGGTGAACTGTTTGATTGTTGCATGTTGACATGTAAGTACAGAGGGTTAAGGGCTGTAAGCTGTGGTTGGTGGAATGTTGCATCTGTTGTTACATGTGTAGTAGATAGTACAGAGGGTTAAGGCTGAAGCCGTTGGTGTGGAATGTTGCATCTGTTAATGTTACATGTGTAGTAGATAGACAGAGGGTTAAGGCTGTCGTGTTGGTGGAATGTTGCATCTGTTAAGCATGTGTAGTAGATAGTACAGAGGGTTAAGGCTGTAACTGGTGTGGAATCGCTTAAGTTGAAGTAGTAGATAGAAGGTTAAGGCTGTAAGCGTGGTGGTAAAGTTGTTCGTGTTGTAGTCAGTTGACTGTTGTGTATAGTTAAGTGTAGTAGTACAGACGGTTACGGCTGTAAGCTGAGGTTGGTGGAATGCATCTGTTAAGTGTAGTAGATAGTACACAGGGTTAAGGCTCTAAGCGTGGTTGGTGGAATGTGCATCTGTTGTTACATGTAGTAGATACAGAGGGTTAAGGCTGTAAGCTGTGGTTGGTGTGGAATGTTGCATCTGTTAAGTTACATGTGTAGTAGATGGTACAGAGGGTTAAGGCTGTAAGCTGTCGTTGGTGTGGAATGTTGTATATGTTAAGTTACATGTTTAGTAGATAGTACAGAGGGTTAAGGCTGCAAGCTGTGGTTGGTGTGGAATGTTGCATCTGTTAAGTTACATGTGTAGTAGAGAGCATAGAGGGTTAAGGCTGTAAGCTGTGGTTGGTGTGGAATGTTGCATCTGTTAAGTTACATGTGTAGTAGATAGTACAGAGGGTTAAGGCTGTAAGCTGTGGTTGGTGTGGAATGTTGCATCTGTTAAGTTACATGTGCAGTAGATAGTACAGAGGGTTAAGGCTGTAAGCTGTGGTTTTTGTGGAATGTTGCATCTGTTAAGTTACATGTTTAGTAGATAGTACAGGGGGTTAAGGCTGCAAGCTGTGGGTGGTTGCATCTGTTGTTGCTGTAGTAGGCACAGAGGGTTAAGACTGTAAGCTGTGGTTGTTCTATGTTGCATTTGTTACATGTGCAGTAGATAGTACAGAGGGTTAAGGCTGTAAGCTGTGGTTGGTTGTGTTGCATCTGTTGTATGTACAGATAGCACTGAGGGTTAACGCTGTAAGCTGTTGTTGGTGTTGAATGTCATCTTGCCATAGTAGATGGTCCAGAGGGTTAAGGCTGTAAGCTGTGGTCGGTGTGGAATGTTGCATCTGTTAAGTTACATCTGTAGTATATAGTACAGAGAGTTAAGGCAGTAATCTGTGGTCGTTGTGGAATGTTGCATCTGTTAAGTTACAAGTGTAGTAGATAGTACAGAGGGTTAAGGCTGTAAGCTGTGGTTGGTGTGGAATGTTGCATCTGTTAAGTTACATGTGTAGTAGATAGTACAGAGGGTTAAGGCTGTAAGCTGTGTGGAATGTTGCATCTGTTAAGTTACATGTGTAGTAGATAGTATAGAGGGTTAAGGCTGTAAGCTGTGGTCGGTGTGGAATGTTGCATCTGTTAAGTTACATGTGTAGTAGATAGTACAGAGGGTCAAGGCTGTAAGCTCCGGTTGTTGTGGAATGTTGCATCTGTTAAGTTACATGTGTAGTAGATAGTACAGAGGGTTAAGGCTGTAAGCTGTGGTTGGTGTGGAATGTTGCATCTGTTAAGTTTCTTGTTTAGTAGATAGTACAGAGGGTTAAGGCTGTAAGCTGTGGGTGGTGTGGAATGTTGCATCTGTTAACTTACATCTGTAGTAGATAGCACAGAGGGTTAAGGCTGTAAGCCGTGGTGGAATGCTGCATCAAGCGTAGTAGATAGTACAGAGGGTTAAGGCTGTAAGCCGTGGTTGGTGGAATGTTGCATCTGTGTTACGTGTAGTAGATAGTACAGAGGGTTAAGGCTGTAAGTTGTGGTTGGTGTGGAATGTTGCATCTGTTAAGTTACATTTGTAGCAGATAGTACAGAGGGTTAAGGCTGTAAGCTGTGGTTGGAATGTTGCATCTGTTGCCATGTAGTAGCAGAGAGGTTAAGGCTGTAAGCTGTGGTTGGTGGAATGCCATCTGTTGTTACATGTAGAGATAGTACAGAGGGTTAAGGCTGTTGTGTGGTGGAATGTTGCATTTGTTAAGTTACATGTGTATTAGACGGTACAGAGGGTTACGGCTGTAAGGTGTGGTTGCTGTGGAATGTTGCATCTGTTGTTGCATGTGCAGATACAGAGGGACAAGGCTGTAAGCTGTGGTTGGTGTGGTATGTTGCATCTGTTAAGTTACATGTGTAGTAGATAGTACAGAGGCATAAGGCTGTAAGTTGTGGTGTGGAATGCATCTGTTGCATGTGCAGTAGATAGTACAGAGGGTTAAGGCTGTTGTGGTTGGTGGAATGTTGCATCTGTTGTTACATGCGTAGTAGATAGCACAGAGGGTTAAGGCTGTAAGCCGTGGTTGGTGGAATGTGCATCCGTTGGTTGCGCGTAGGCACAGAGGGTTAAGGCCGTAAGCTGTGGTTGGTGGAATGTCATCTGTTGCTACGTAGTAGATAGTACAGAGGGTTAAGGCCGTAAGTGGTGGTGTGGAACGTTGCATCTGTTGTTACGTGTAGTAGATAGCACAGAGGGTTAAGGTTGTAAGCCGGTTGGTGGAATGTTGCATCTGTGTTACATGTAGTAGATACAGAGGGTTAAGGCTGTAAGCTGTGGTGGAATGTTGCATCTGTTGTTACATGTAGTAGATAGTACAGAGGGTTAAGGCCGTAAGCCGTGGTTGGTGTGGAATGTTGCATCTGTTGTTACGTGTGCAGATAGTACACAGAGGGTTAAGGTAAGCTGTGGTTGGTGTGGAATGTTGCATCTGTTGCTACGTAGTAGATAGTACAGAGGGTTAAGGCGCTGTGGTTGGTGTGAACAGCAGCTGTTGTACGTGGCAGATAGTACAGAGGGTTAAGGCCGTAAGCCGTGGTTGGTGTGGAACATCTGTTGTTACATGTGCAGTAGATAGTAGCACAGAGGGTTAAGGCCGCGTGTGGTTGGTGGAATGTTGCATCTGTTAAGTTACGTGCAGATAGTACAGAGGGTTAAGGCTGTAAGTGGTTGGTGTGAATGTTGCATCTGTTGGGTTACATGTAGTAGATGGCACAGAGGGTTAAGGCTGTGGTTGTGGTGGAATGTTGCATCGTTACATGTGTAGATAGTACAGAGGGTTAAGGCTGTAAGCCGTGGTTGGTGGAATGTTGCATCTGTTGCCGTGTAGTAGATAGTACAGAGGGTTAAGGCCGTAAGCTGTGGTTGGTGGAATGTTGCATCTGTTACATGCAGATAGTACAGAGGGTTAAGGCTGTAAGCTGTGGTGTGGAATGTTGCATCTGTTGCCATTTGTAGCAGATAGTACAGAGGGTTAAGGCTGTAAGCCGGTTGGTGTGGAATGTGCATCCGTTGGCATGTAGTAGATAGTACAGAGGGTTAAGGCTGTAAGCGTGGTGGTGGAATGTTGCATCTGTTAAGTTACATGTAGTAGATAGTACAGAGGGTTAAGGCCAAGCTGTGGTTGGTGGAATGTTGCATCTGTTGGGTTATGTAGTAGATAGCACAGAGGGTTAAGGCTGCCGTGGTGGTGTGGAATGTTGTATCTGTTAAGTTAAAAGTGTAGTAGATAGTACAGAGGGTTAAGGCCGTAAGCCTGTGTTGGTGGAATGTTGCATCTGTTGTTACGTAGTAGATAGTACAGAGGGTTAAGGCTGTAAGCCGTGGTTGGTGTGGAATGTTGCATCTGTTGGTTACGCGTAGTAGATAGCAGAGGGTTAAGGCTGTAAGCGGTTGGTGTGGAAATGTGCATCTGTTGTTACATGTGTATAGATACAGAGGGTTAAGGCTGTAAGCCGTGGTTGGTGGAATGTTGCATCTGTTGTTACATGCAGATAGTACAGAGGGTTAAGGCTGTGTCGCCGGTTGGTGGAATGTTGCATCTGTTAAGTTACATGTAGTAGATAGTACAGAGGGTTAAGGCTGTAAGCTGTGGTTGGTGTCGAATGTTGCATCTGTTAAGTTACATGTGTAGTAGATGGTACAGAGTGTTAAGGCTGTAAGCGGTGGTTGGTGTGGAATGTTGCATCTGCGGGTTACATGTAGTAGATAGTACAGAGGGTTAAGGCCGTAAGCTGGTGGAATGTTGCATCTGTTGTTACATGTGTAGTAGGTACAGAGGGTTAAGGCTGTAAGCGTGGTTGGTGTGGAATGTTGCATCTGTTAATTTCAGGAGAGATAGTACAGAGGGTTAAGGCTGTGGTGGTGTGAAGGGCATCTGTTTTACGTGTAGAATAGTACAGAGGGTTAAGGCTGTGCTGTGGTTGGTTGCATCTGTTTTTCTGTAGAATAGTACAGGGGGTTAAGGCTGAAAGCTGGTTGGTGGAATGTTGCATCTGTTGACGTAGTAGTACAGAGGGTTGGCTGTAAGCTGGGGGGGAATGTTGCATCTGTTGCCTAGTAGATAGTACAGAGGGTTAAGGCTCCCGTGTGGTGTGGAATGTTGCATCTGTTAAGTTACGTAGAGATAGCAGGGGGTTAAGGCTGAAGCTGTGGTTGGTGGAATGTTGCATCTTTTGTTACGTGTAGAGATAGTACAGGGGGTTAAGGCTGTAAGCGGGTTGGTGGGAATGTTGCATCTGTTTTACGTGGTAGATAGACAGGGGGTTAAACCGTGCGTGGGGGGGAATGTTGCATCTGTTTTTACTGTAGTAGATAGACAGGGGGTTTAAAGGGCCGTGGTTGGTGGAATGTTGCATCTGTTGTTCGTAGTAGATAGTACAGAGGGTTAAGGCGTGGGTTGGTGGGAATGTTGCATCTGTTAAGACATGTAGTAGGTACAGGGGGTTTAAAGGGCTGTGGTTGGTCTGGAATGTTGCATCTGTTAAGTTACATGTGTAGAAGATGGACCAGAGGGTTAAGGCTGTAAGCTGTGGTTGGTGTTGAATGTTGCATCTGTTAAGTTACATGTTTAGTAGATAGTACAGGGGGTTAAGGCTGCAAGCTGTGGTTGTTGTGGAATGTTGCATCTGTTAAGTTACATGTGTAGTAGATAGTACAGAGGGTTAAGGCTGTAAGCTGTGGTTGGTGTGGAATGTTGCATCTGTTAAGTTACATGTGTAGTAGATAGTACAGAGGGTTAAGGCTGTAAGCTGTGGATGGTGTGGAATGTTGCATCTCTTAAGTTAGTAGATAGTACAGAGGAATAAGGCTGTAAGCTGTGGTTGGTGTGTTGCTGTCTGTGTAGTACAGGTAGGTGTAAGGGGTTGAGTGAATGTGCATCTGTTGTAATTGCAGTGATAGTAAGAGGGTTAAGGTGTACGTGGGTTGGATGTGTCTGTTGTAATGTGAGTAGTAGTACAGTAGTAAGCGTGGTTGGTTGGAATGTTGCATTGGTTACATGTAGTAGATAGACAGAGGGTTAAGGCGTGGTTGGTGGAATTTGTCGTTAAGTTAGTGTAGTAGATGTAAAGGGTTAAGGCTGTAGGGGGGTTGGGTTGGAATTGTTGTAAAAATGTGGTAATAGTACAGGGGGTTTAAGGTGTAAGCGGGGTTTGGGGTTGGAATTTAGTGGGATAGTAGAGAGGGAAAGGCGGTGGGTGTGGGTTGTGGAATTGGTTATTTTGTGGTAAGAGTAAGGGAGGGTTGGTGTAAGTTGTTTATGTTGAAATTGAAG